>NC_143584.1:223421378-223609773 GCF_048544385.1 Mastigoproctus giganteus
ACTGGATTGCTTTGGAAATTACGACAAAGAATTCTCCAGCCATGGATTCCACTCTCATCAATGTCTACCAATAATATATTTTTTAATAAAACTCCAAAACACGAAAGGTATTGGAACTTACAATAGTCAGTACGCTGCATGGCTTGTAGGTTGATAGAAGACAGAAGGTACTTGTTAACATTAGCATTAGTATTAGCATTAGTAGAGGCAAATGATGCAAGAAAGCAAGCTTATACAGCATCAGCCAAAAAAAAAAAAAAAATCTTCCCATTTGTTCCAGATGTTTGTCTAGTTCTGCCTTGAATTTATTTAAGCTGTCAACTTCCACAAAGACAGATGGATCACAATTATGGCTAAGGGTTTGCTTACTTTCTTTGCGACCTCTTATAATATAATTATATAGATCCCATCCACCCTAGGTGTCTTTCTCATGATTAACTTCAATTTGTTCCAACAATCAACCACCAGCTGGCTAAAGGAAAATTTCCTCACATCTATTCGACAACTGTCTTTCCACAATTTCAGTTTACGCCTCCTCAGGTATGTAATCTGAGCAAGAGGAAGAATCCCATCAGCATTGAGCCTGCTCAATCCATTCAAGGCCTCATACGCCTCAATCAGATCGCCTCGCAAACGGCTAGTCTCTAGAAGCTGCAATTTGCAGAACTTAAGCCTTTCTTCATGAGAGCACCCCTTGACCACCCCTTGACCACCCCTGTGGAGTGGAACAAAGGGGTGCACTTGTTGCCCTTCTCTGTAGTTCTAGTAACTCTACATCCATCCTAAAATGAGGCTTACAGACCTTTATACAGTACTCAAGGGGTGGCCTGGCCATTGCCTTATACAAGGGGATAATGACCTCCTTATCCCTGCTCGCAAAATTCCTGTATATCATTGACAAGACCCCATGACCTAATCTGGCAGCCTGGGTGATGTGCTCCGAAAACTTCATATCTGACTGCACAATTACCCCCAAGTCTCTTTCATTCTCCACTACCCTGAGTGTAACACCATCCAGTTATCACATTTCTCTGGGGTTATTGCTACCCATATACAGTACTTTGCATTTGTTAGGTTAAACTTCAGTTTCCACTTCTCACCCCATCTGCCCAACTTTTCCAGATCCTGTTGTTGCAGCATACTGTCATTCTGTTATTAACAATCCTCCTAACCTTTGTATGATATACGTAATTTGACATTAAGCTTTATATATCCTCATCAATATCATTGATAAATATACAAAACAACAATGGGCCCAACACCGAACCCTTGGGGACACCACTAATGACATTAGTTCAAGAAGAGCAGTAACCATTGATTTCTTCTCCTACTCAACCATCCTTTTAACCATTGTAGCAACTTGTCCTTAATGGCATACTATTCCAATTTGCACAGCAATCTTTGATGTGCAACAGTATCAAAATATTTCCTGAAATCCAAGTATATGATATCGAAATTATTTTTTCATTTAGTTCTTTAGTGATCATATCATAGTATCCAATAAAATTGGTCACACAAGACTTCCAGACTTCCCTTTAACAAACCCACGCTGTGTCTGAATTATTACTGCTGTGTTGTCTAGATGATCCTACAATGTTTCTTTAACCAGTGACTCCATTATTTTCCCTGGAACTGAAGTCAAATTAACATGTCGTGTCACCTTTTGATCACCATTCGTGAATTGGAGATACATTTGCACATCTCCAGTCCATGGGGACTTCCCCTGAGTCCAAGGAAGCTCTCACAATTATGGCTAAGGGTTTGCTTACTTCCTTTGCGATCTCCTATAATATAATTATATAGATTCCATCCACCCTAGGTATGTTTCTCATGATTAACTTCAATAATTTCTCCTGCACTTTGCTCTCAGTTATTACAAAATCATTTAACTCCCTGTTAAATTTGATAAACACGTGACTCTCTCCTCTTTGAATGACTCCTCATGTGTGAATGTAGATGCAAAATACTCATTTAGTTTGGCAGCTATCAGAGAATCTTAAGTAAATCCCACATCGGTACAGTGTGATCACTTCTACCTAGTGGTTTCTTTATCTGCAAATTCTTAATGCATGAATAATCACTGCTGATATTCAGATCAAGAGTGTTACTCCCTCTGATTGCCTCTCTAACATGCTGCTGTAGAAAACAATTATCCAATAAATCCACAAAAGCATGGGTAGTGCGCGAGTGATCATCAACAAGTTCCAGTCAATATCTGGGAAGTTAAATCCCTCATTATAAGACTGATTTTCTGGCCTACTCTATTTCCCTGTAAAGTTTTTTATTTTACTCATCAGAGTCATTAGGCCTATAACACACTCCTATTGTCATTTTCTTTTTCTCAGTGCTTATATCACACCAAACTAACTCAACATTGCACCGTCCATCTATGTCAACTGGATGCTTTTCCTTAGATTTTATGTGTTTCTCAACTAATAGCATAACCCCTCGTCTCTTCCTATCCTGTCTATCCTTTCTGTACACATTGTACACCCCAAATTCCAGTTCTGCACTGCTTATGTCTGTGTGACACTACGTCTCTGATATCCCAACAATATCCGGCTTTGATATCTTGACCAGCACTTCAAATTCATCAAATTTATTTACTAAACTCCTAGAATTAGTGTACACGCAAGTATACATGCACCTGTTCTTATTCTTAGTTACTCTAACACAACCTATGTATTTAGTTGTTTCATGACTCCCAGCAGTTCCTGAAATCCCCAGCAACTTGCTTTCAGGGCTGCTGCTCATTCCAATAGAAGCAATGAGTACTTTTCCGACCCACCTAAACATTGCCTCAATAGCATCAGCAAATATTTCACCCTTTCTATTTAAGTGTACCCCATCCCTGTAGAAGCAGTTTCCACTTTTAACAAGCACAGATCACGCTGAAAAAAATTCTACCATGAGCCTTTCACAATCTCTCCAGGGCTGAATTAATCGACAAGGCTCTCATCAGATACTCCCTCCTATTGTATCTGGGAAGGATTTCAGATACTTTCATTAGAGGAACACAAGTATTAGAGGATAAGTTAGAAGACAGAGCCATGTCTCTCTTCACTTGCAGTGAGCGATCAGAGAGAAAACAAGATACCCAGTTGCAAAAAACAGTCAGCAATCCATAAGATGAAATCATATTTAGAAGACCAAACACGACTAAAAAATTGTCAAGACAAACCGCTTGAGTTTCTCAGACTCCTCCATCGAATTTGTCCAAAGATGAATAACATAAGCCTATATATCAGCAGTGGATCTACGCTGAAGGAATCCATTTTGGATCATCGATCAGACGGAACGGCTTGCGATAGTTTAACCTTGCAACAGTGGCTCTCCTAATTGCCACAAAAATGGTGGAGGTACATCTGACCGGTGTAAAGATTCTTTTTAATTTCTGGTAAAAGATTATGGAGTTTTTTAAATTCTGCTTGGAGTTTATTAATATTTTTCATATTTTCTTTATCGATTATTTTAGTGTGTGTTGTTTGAAATGAAATACTTATTGTTTTTAAAAATAATTATAATAATAATAAAAGAGCGAAAAAAATTTGCGATTGGTGATTTTTCCATTACTTTGGAAAGAGTGCAATGGACGATAACTGGATGAAGGGATTTATTACCCTTTTTAGGGACTTGTTCCCAGCAGAAGCGAAAACGGCAGTGGAATAAGAAAATGTAAAAAGAACGAACAGAGCAGGAGCATGCTTGGTAGGGTAGCCCAGGTTTGGTAACAAGTTGAGAAATGCCATAAGGAGGGCTGTCTTGCCATAAACGGAAATGAGACTATCACCAAGTTGTGATTAGAGGTGCCGCTTGGCACCTTTCTTCACAACTCTTAAAATAGCAATCCAACACTCACGCTGAGAATAAACTTTTAAGTGGTTATCTACTGCGTCCATAGCAGATGACCACATATTATATCTATATGTCATGAGCTGTCGTATCTAAAGAGTTTACTTCAGATTTGTATTCAATCACCTTGTCCACATCTGGTTTGAAATTCCAGTGAGCCACCACAAGATCCAATCTAATTTGCAGCCAATAAACTACCCGTTTTCTGAATAAGGAAGTCTAAGGTAACGGGATCATGAGGTAAGCTAAGCATTGCTGCGTATAACTTCAAAATGTTTGAAGCGGTGTGGTAAGGGATTCTATTACTGTGAGATGAAATCACTGCCCACCCACAGGAAATTAAGGGGAAATTAAAAATTAAAGAACTGTGCCCATATACGTATTCCTTTTCCATTTTTATGGCTTTTTGTTTGTTTGTTTGTTTTGATTTCTAATATTTTTTTATTGCAAATGTATAGTATTTTGGGAAGGAACCCATTTATTGGTCGCCGCGATTGGTGGTCTAAAATTTATTTACATAATAATTTACTTATATATTCGAACATTCTAGGGAGAAGCAAAATTGTGTCCGGTCCAGAACCTCAAGATTATTTAAATGGGCCCTGATTTTAACTAGATTATGGATTAAATAATTTGGCGAGCAGATATGTCCAATCTAATGTTGAAATGTGAATGTAGGAGTACTGCACACTTTTCAAATAAAGATAAGAATGCGATCGAATCATGCAGTGTCAACAGGAAGAGAATTTGTGACTTTTGTTTTGGTATTTTAGTAAGAAAGCAAACAACTCTATATATGTATCCTGTACTGATTGACAGCTTGCGTGTTCAGAATACTTTTTTGTTTTTATATAAACAATTTATTTAGATAAATTTACCACCAGTCTTTGGCATGTGTAAAAAACTCAGCTAATAACAGAGGGACAGGAGTGTGATGAATGTTCTGTCTTGGTGAGGGAACATGCCCCTTTCTGAAACCTTATGTATACAGTTCGTCTTGAATCTACCTTTCTTCTGGCTTTAAAGTTCCAGATCCTCATCATCCTACCACATGGCCAAGATATCTGTGTTAATCCCCAAAGCACATAGGCCATGGGGCATATATATCTCGGTCTTTCTGCTGTTGTTGTTGTTGTTGTAATAGGGCTTAGAGCATCAACAACTAAGGGGCCATATTGTCTGTTAACTGCCTGTGTTCTGTGGTCGATTTTCTGTTTACAGGATGAAAAACCCAAGTTTCCCGGACTACCCTCACCTGAGGCCAACTAACTTTGCCACGTTGTGAAAAAGTATTTTCTGGCTGTTGTGGGAAGGACGGCGATTCTATCAACTGTGCTATCCACGAGGACTGGTCTTTCTGCATGTTGTACATCTTTGCTAGTTTTACCTCTTGTCGCTCGTTTGGAAAGGTGTAGGTTCGAGTGGTAAGGAGCGGGAGTGCAGTAGCACACGCTCTTTGAGCAGACCGTGGTTTAAAATCGTGACTGCTGAATACGGTCGATCTGCTAATCCGCACTGAACCAGGGTGGCAGATTATGGTCCATTTCCCTCAACACGAATGGTTGAGGAGACTTCCATCCTGCAGTGGATTGATAATGGCTGCAGTTTAACTTTTGTTTTCTTTTAGGTTCAGTTGCTGTCTATGAAGAGGAATTTGTAAAGGCTTCTTCAGTTGAGGCTGTAGTTAGTCTATCTCAGGATGGGGAAGTAGTTTACCCCCTCCCCCCTACCGTGAGTTATTCCAGATATTTCAGCCGAAAATAAAGCACAAGTTACTAACCTACTGAGGGCATCACTCTTGCTGAGAGTTTCCACTTATGAGCCTTGGAATACGTATTACCGGAAGTAAAAGGTCCATTACTGATGGGGTGGTCATAATTCAGTGATTACTGAGTGTATATTGTCACAATATATAGTAACAGCACTGTTCTACAAAGAAACATCATCCTTAACAAAATAATAATTAAATATTGAAAAGGAAAAAAAAATATTGCAATTTAAATGTAGTTGATTAACTAATTAAAAAGAACTAATCTGTATTAATAAATATACCTCTTCATAGGCATACTTTTCTTTTTTTTTTTCCAAATAAGAAATATTACAGGCAGGCGTCCGTGCAGAAAAAAATTAAATGAAAAGGGGTCCTTGAACTACTAAAGTTCAAGAATCCGTAGAAATTAATTAAGAATTAATTCTTAAGGGCAAGTTTTTATTCTTGGTAGACTGCCTTCCTATCGTCCACTTTTATCTTCTTGCTCTGTTCCCTTCCTCTTCACTGTCACCCTATTTTCACGTCTTCATCTTCTCTTTCTTTAACTGGGACTCTCCCTGGCAAGCTCAGGGTTAGCCACACCAGAGAACTATCTTCTGTTCTGACAGAAACGAGGGGTCCCACCAGGGGCTCTGGCGGCTAAATGCCGGAGGAACAACAGACCAACATAACTACACAACGCAAACTGTTTTCAAAGAAAGGCTAGTGTCTAAAAAGATCCGTGACTTATAATAATTACCAGTTTAAGAATCCGTGATTTCTAAGAATTACTAACGATTTACTAGAGAACATAAAGATCGATTATTTACTGGAGAACATAAAGACCAATTATTTACTGGAGAACATAAAGACCAATTTGTCATTTCAGAACACTGGAGTGATAAATCGGTCTTTATGGAATGTGGAATAGCTTTAGACTTAATGGCGTCCAGCAAAGGCCACGTGAATTTGCAACGAGTCAATTTTTAAAAATTTGAAAAACAGCAATCAAAAGGTTTCAAGCGTTAAATAGAAAAATACTGGTAAATGTATAAAAACACGCTGAACTTTTGCTGAAGATGATTCTTGTGTTGATGTGGCGCCAAATTGCCTTCAGAAATTCATTGTGGAAACGTTTCTGCATTAATGAACTAGTTGCCAAATTTCTTAGTTGAAAGAGCATGGAAACCAAAAATTCTTAGTTGGAATTTGTAAGAATTTAATTAATTTATAATTATAAAAAATATCACCGAGATGGAACTTTTATATAAAATGGGACTTGAAATGACTCTTTTGCTGTTGTAAATAAATTTAGCAGCAGCAAAAGAATCGATGTTATTTAAACTGTTGGTAAGCTTGATTTGGCATTTAGAGGTAGCACTAATAATGTACATTTTGAAGGAGTGGAATTACTTAACTTGCTTGAAATATCTAGTCAATTTGCCGAATTTTTAAAGCATCATTTAGAAATCTATGCCAATTATGGACCCCCAAAAGAAATGGTAATGAATTTATAAATTTAACAGCGATTAAAACAGCTTAAACGTTGATCTCCAGGTAATTCTCCAGTGGGGCAAAGACAACTTAGTTGATTTGAATCCCCCTAAAACTCAGTCCTGTCTTATATCTCGCAAAAAGGATTCTTCTGTTCCTATGCTTATCTTCGATTTCTAGGCAAGATATCTGTTGGGGATTACCCTGACTTCTTATCTCTCTTGGCACAAGCACATTACAAATATTGCTTCCTCTGAATCTAAAAAACTTGGTTTTCTCTTTCGCTCTTGGCGTTACTTTTTTTCCAAACAGTTGTTCACTCCCTTCCAAAATCTAAAATCCTCCATACCATGGAATATTACTCCCCAATCTGGGGCGATGCCCCCCCAATACCTATCTCAGGCTTCTAGATTCCATTCGGAAGAGGGCAGTTAGGTTAATTAATGATTCATCTCTAACAGAGTCTCTCCACTCTCTGTCTCATAGACGTTCTGTTTCTGCTGCATGCCTTTTCTACAGATACTTCCATGGGCACTGTTCTTCTGAATTGGCTTCTATAATTCCCGCTCTCTCTTCCAAAGCAGTCCGAAGAAGTGCCACGACCAGTCAACATCCTTTTACTGTCCAACGTCAAACTCAAAGAACCAACTTTTCTTCTTCCTTATTCCTTCAACTTTCGTTTTCTGGGAACAACCTTCCTTCATACGTATTAATGTCAACAAGTATCTTGTTTCATCTTCTCAACCTTCAACCCATACACGGTATTCATTATCATCAACACCCGATATTATTCACACAGATCAATAAATATTTATAATTAGTATAGATATTATAAACCGTAGAGAGAAAAGTTGCAGCAGTGCTTCCAACATGGCAGGAAAATATTCAGGATTGAGGTAGCACAGTTCTACAGCACATTAGTTACCATATGGCAGTCAATTTTAAAAATTTTTGGCAATAATACAGAAGCAGAACCTTGTCCTTTTTCTGCATCTACAAGACGATGGAGTATACTAGACCAGTAATGAAAATTGCTGTTGTAATGCACACTTTTATAGCCTGGTTGATTTTACATATTTCGTATTAATATTTTGACTTTAAAATCTAATTCTACACGTCCTATTGGGATTGATGGAACGTCATCCTTCAGGATGGGTGCAGCTATATTTTAAGCTTCCAAGTTATTGGTTTCACTCACCTTTCTATAAATACTCCGAGTGTGTTAGCTCCTCGGACGGTGTCCTCCTAAGCCACCGATTTTAAACTGGAGAATTTAATGTTCAATAAAATAATAAACGTCAACGAATCGATACATTTTAATCTAATTACTTTGGAAAAGAATCCCTATTATTATTTTGAAGCTATTTTCATTCCTCGAATAATTCAACACCGCAATTGAAATGAAACTTTAAAAATTAAACATACCTTTGAACGTTGACAGATTTATCTAAAAGAATATAGTCCTCGTGAATATGTATTGCTCACTTACTCCCACTGATTAAAAACTAAAAGAAGTCAAGTCTTTGTGAGGTGAAAACTATCACAGGACCGAAGTATACGATAAGAATGATAGATGGGAAAATCCTAATCTGTTCTTATACTGTGCGTATCAGTTTTCGTATTGCACACCTACACCATGTTTATTCAAGAACACGTACTGTGAACGTTGGTGTAGAGTTGCGTGGATAACGTGTAGACAAAACATTGGACTGGAGATTACAGTATATAAACAGGACCATGAGTAGTTAGTCATACTTTTAAATGAAACTGCACTACATTTTAATCATTTTAATCTCTCACAAGTTTAAGTTTATCTGCTTATCATTTTAATGTTAATTTTTAGTGCGCTTTAAGGCTACACTTTGTCCGAGATATCAACCATAATCATAATTTACAAAACCCTGTAAAACGGCAAAACATTTTTTATGTTCAAATTTATGCCCTAAAAATGGACTTTACATAACGCAAAACAAAACAGTCAAACAGTCATCCAAGAGTGACCAACTCACAAATTCCAGTCAATTGATCTGGAAAGTTAAAATCTCCCATTGTGAGGCTTCTGGTTTACTGGTGTTCGTTGTACTCGTCAGAGTCATGAGGTCTATAACACACTCCTACTCTCATTTTCCGGTGTTTATGTCACAAAACACGGCTGAACATTGCACTAGCCTTCCACGTCAACTGGGCTCACTGCCTTCTACTTTATGTGCTCCTTAATTAAGTAACTCCGCCTCCCCAAGGTGGAGTCCTCTGAGGAGTATTATTTACAGCAGTCATTATTTCGTTTTTGCAACAGAGAGAAGATATAATCTGCTATCACATGATATTAAGCTACATACCAGATTATCAGCAAACATATCTCAAAAGTCGAAAGTTACACGACTTAGGATCCTATCCATCAATTTGGAATACTGATTAACCCTGCAAAATCAGCCCAAATTGTCTTTTCTCTGAAACACCAACCCAATGAAGTCCAATCTTCTCTAGACGGTATTATCATTCCAGTGGTCAATATACATACGGACTTGGTAGTAGTGTTCGATTACAAACTGACCTGCGACCCCCACATTGACAAGCTCATAACGAAATTCTGTCAAATGCGCTGGACTACCAAACAACAACTGCTCCACGTTAGGGATCTGGATGTGACTCGCGGCACGTATATACTCCTGCATATTCCGTCATGTTATACGAAGAAATCTGGGCATCAGCATCCCCACCAACATCAAACATGTACTCCTCCAACTACTGGCTCCTTCGTTTGGATTACGTCGTGGACCCCAGCAAAGAGCAACTGCGATGTCGATGCACTGAACTTTGCCCCACTGACAAATCTTGTAATGGAAAGACACCTCGTCCTAACTGCTAAAATGATCCGGAATAATCTCGGAGCCAAACATCTGGGAACTGTGCGGCTGGAGAATCCCTCAACCAGGACTGAGGTCAACTCCCACACTTATAGCCCACCCTAATAGACTAGCCTTAGTAACCGTTTTCTCCCCAGTCAGATGCTCATCACAGCCCAAGCAATCGACGGCGACCTCTACAAATCTGCCAACGATCGGAAATACCTGAGACTGATCTTTGATGGCCTAACCTCAACCAAGCAAACGGCACAGTAATGTGGGCAGTATAATAAAGTCAAATACCATAATGTCTGTATAATATTGAAAATAATGTCAAAAGTATGTCTGTAGAAATATATTGTAAAGAATTCCTGAAACTTATTCTGTTGTTGGCTCTGGGTGATGAAACTGAATCTCGATGTGGGCCTCGTTCCCTGCCCACCAGCCAATGTAAAGCCCCTAATCAGATGCTCATCTGGGACGGGTATATTGTATATATCACTTTTGTATACAATAAAGATTACATACACTGTGCTGCAACGTTATTAGGTACACCTACCTAGTAGCGTGTTGAGCTTCGTTTAGCCTTCAAAACAGCCTGAATTCATCTAGGCATGGACTGAACAAGATGCTGAAAACGTTGTACAGTAATGGAGTATCATGCAGACATGAGTGTGTTCACGCAGTTACTTGAGATTGAAAGAGGTGTAGGCCTGCAGCGAACAGCCCTTTCCAACTTATACCAAAGATGTTCAATAGGGTTGAGATCCGTGGACTGAGCGGGCCACTGCAGCAAAGAAAATTCATTGTCATGTTACTGGAACCATTCCATAGTGATTCGAACTTTGTGCACAGGCGCATTATCCTTTTGGAAGTAACCATCTGATTGAGGATAAACTGTCAACATGAACGGATGCACTTGGTCAGCAACGATGTTCAGGTAAGATGTGGCATTCAGACTCGAATCTATGGGTATCAATGGACCCAACGTGTTCCAAGAAACCATTCCCCACACCACTTTGCACAGTAGTCGTCAGACATGACATGACGGGTCCATGAATTCATGTTGTTTTCGCCAAATTCTGAGCCTTCCATCAACGTGATGTCAGGAACTTCGACTCGTCAGACCAAGCAACTGTTTTATAATCCTCGATAGTCCTTCCTGTGGGCACATCAACACCAGTGCTGGTGTTGATGTGCCCACAGGAAGCGTGCTCTCTTGTTCTTCATTGATAACAAAGGTTCACGATGTGACCGTAGGCTGTTGTAGCCCATTCGCGACAAAGTGCGAATAGTGGTCCGTTGCGATATTTTGTTCTGCGCACCAAGGTTGTATTCTGACGTGATGTGCTACATTGTGGCCCGTCTGTTTGCTTGCACAATTCTAGCTATCCTCCTCTGACCTCTCTCATTTTACATCTAGTAGTAAGGGCTTGGCACACCCAGGATCCTGAGCTCGATATCATTATTCTCTTTCTTGGTGATTCCCTTCTACTTCTCTCTTTCTCTCTGTAGGGGTAATTCAGAAAATTTTTTTGGATGGTGCAGCATAAGCCTCAAGCTTCCTTGCACCATATACCTAATAATAATAATAATAATGAACAAGTGATTTTCTTCCACAGGAGTGCCGTTGAGAGGATGTTTCCTGTTCGTTTCTCAATACACCCTTGAAACTGTGGTGCGTGAAAAGTTCAGGAGAACTGCCGTTTTAGAGATGCTTTGTCCAGCACGTCTTGCACCTACTACCATGCCACATTCGAAGTCCGTTAGGTCACTCTTTTTCCCCATTCTTCCTACAGTTTGCACGCTTAACTGATACTAGAAATGTTGTTCTGCTGCATTTATATCCACAACTTGATCACGTAATTTGCAACGTTGTGGGACAACCATTTGTGTGCACAGCAAGGGTGTATCTAATATAGCAGCAGTACAGTGTATATACGCTGCCCTACCATTAATATCCGGACACCTGCGGTAGGAAAAAAAAAAGAGCTTGTATTGTGTCATTTAATATTTTGTGCTGAAACATTTTGTTTTTATGATAGCCTTCAATCTTCGTAGCATACTCACAACCAGCTTTTTATAAATGTCACGTGATATGTTCCTCCACTCGGCCTTTAACGCAGCCATCAGTTCGGCCTTATTCTTTGGCCGATCTCGACGTGCACGTAACCGACGATTTAATACATCTCAATGATGCTCGATAGGGTTCAAAATCCGAGCTGGCCAATCGAACTTTTCCACACCCATATTCTCAAACCACTCTGTTACGACCCGAGCAGTATGGCATGGCGCGTTGTCTTGCTGATAGAGGCCCATACATCATTGAGATGTATGGGCCTTTACCGAAGTATTGCCATAATGTTGGAAGTGCATAATTTTCCAGGCTGTCCTGATATTGCACAGCATTCATGGTTTTGTCGATAACGACTAATGGGCCCAAGCCAAACCATGAAAGGAGCCCCATACTATGACACTGCATCCAGCAAACTTCATTGTTGGGAGGATACAATGAGGAAGGAACCCCCTGGCATTCCTGCACCCAGGAACGGCCATCAGACTGGTAGAGTGCGAACTTCGACTCGTCTGTCCATAGGACTCTTTTTCACTGCTCTACAGTCCAGGATTCGCGCTCCTTACACCATGTTAATCGGCGTCTAGCATTTGTCAAGCTGATCAAAATCAGTTGAACTGTTGAGGTAATTCTGCTGAACGTGTCATCTTGCATTCCCACCTATGCAATTGTTCGAAGTTCAGTGTTCATATTTATAGCAAGTTCTGTGACGTGTTGCATGAATAGGACCTGTTTCCCCATCCATGGTGGGGGTGTCTGGATATTAATGGTAGGGCAGTGTATATAAGTACATGGTCCCCGTTCCGTCTAGTCTTTCTGAACCTTATACTCTCCATAATACAATTCTGAGCCCCTTATGTGTGACTCCAATATCACAGCAATGTTCGCATTCAATGATTTAACCAATAGTTGAATTTCATCAAATTTATTTACTAAGCTCCTAGCATTAGTAAATAAACCTTTAGTAATTCTACCTTTTTTGCCTTTAGTAACTGTAACATATCCCAGAGATCCCCAACAGAACTTGTAATCTACAACACCACCGCTTTTTTGTCTGATGTAGGTCCCAATGGATGCAGAAGAAGAAGAAGAATCACTTGTACCTCTGTTGTTCGTTGGGTGGTTGTAGGGGTTTAGGCCCATTAGCAACTTAGGCCATGTTGTGCTGTATACATCTGTAAATTGCGTGTTCGTGGTCGATTTGCTGTTTGTTAGAAGAACTACCTGTGTGGGGAAGGTCAGGGTGGTATCCACGGGGGCTCCTTTACCTCTGCTTTTAATCGCTGTTAATTTATAGGCGTAAGTATCGCATTTCCCACGACCCTAGTAATTTTCCGATCTACCTAACGCTGCCTCGATAGCATCAGCGAATGTTCTTGCACCCTTTCTATTTAAGTGCATGTTCATCCATAGAAATTAAGATTGGCAAGGCTCTCGACATGTACTCTCTCTTATTGTGTCTGGGCATAATTGCAGTCGTTTTCATTTTTAGTCCTAACTCGCGAATTTTTCTCAACATTGCCCTGTATTTGTTAGAAAAATACTCAGATCTCCTGTTCCTGATATCATTAGTACCAACGTGTACCACAATATCATCTATTTCTGTCATTAAAAGTTGATTGCTGTTCTGTAACGTCATCAGCTTTAGCTAAAAGATTGTTGTTGTTGTAATAGTATTTTATGAACATCGGCATTGATCCTTGTTTATTGTCAGTAAATCACAGAAGCCATGAATGCATGCATACCATTAAGAAGATATTGCAGGAGGAGAATGCCAAAATGGATCAATGAAGAGCTGGCAGGTCAAATAGAGAAAGAGATAGCATGGGACAATTACAGACAATGATGAAAAGTACTGAATCCTACAATAGATACAAGTTGATTTAATAGTACCACAGATATGATTAGAGAAACTAAAGTTGAATATGAGAAAGCACCGGTTAAGAGAGCAAAGAATGGAGACAAGGAATTGTTTGTGTATGTGAATACAAGGAAGAAAAAGCGAACCAGATCGGACCCTCGTGCACTGCTTGTGGGAAAGTCTTAGAATCCAGCTGATGTTGCAGATGAACTGAACAGCTACTTTGCATCTGTGAGATGGAGCCATATGAAATTAGTGATGTTGTAATTACACATCGCTATTTATTAAAAAAGCTTTCGAGCATACAGGCAAGTAAGGCTCCTAGAGTTGATGGCATATGTCTAGTAAATTTGAAGGAGTGTACTGCAGTATTGAAGCTAATTATGAGGGCTCTTTGGACTCGGGAAAGATTCCTTTGGATTGGAGAAGTGAAAACGTATCATCAATACAAAAAAAAAAAAAAAAAGGCGAGAGAAATGAAGGGCATTTGAGTCAGCCCTTCATGATAGGCTGTTGTATAAGCTGAAACATATTGGGATTACTGGAAAAATTCTAATATGAATTGCTGAATGGCTTCAGGTCAGATCGCAGATGCTTCAGATTGTGTAAAATTAGAAGTGGGTGGGTCAAGGATCTGTTCTTGAACCACTGTTTTTACTAATTTTCATAAACGACATCGACCATGGGATAGAAGGCGTGATGTCAAAATTTGCAGACCATGTAAAGATTAGTAGAGTAGTTAATGATCAGTGCCACGCAGCGCTCTTTCTGCATGAATTGAACAGGCTATCAGAATGGTTAGAAAAGCGGCAACTATGGGTTGAATTATTGGGTTGAATTAAAAATAGTTACAGGAAAAAAAAGGATCAGAGTTATAAAACGGGCAGATATGAAGTTTTTTTCTGAGTAGTGACTTATCGATAAGGTTCTAGGTCCTATCGATGATTTATCGAACGTTGTCCTGTAGAGATAGGGAGGTCATAATCCCACTGTATAAGGCAGTTGTAAGATCACATTTGGGATACTGTGTTCCAAAATGGACACCTCATCTAAAAAGAAAACATCGAGCTTCTTGAAAGGGTCCAAAGACAGGCAACTCGAATGGTGAGATCGGCAGAAGGACCACCGTACAAAAAAAGACTCCAATTACGTGGCTACAGAGCTTGACAACCAAACACGTCAGAGGTGACCATTGCTGGAACAAGTTGCCCTCGCAGGTAGTTGAGGCTGACAGTTTGAATACATTCAAAGGTCAAGTGGATAGTTATGTGAAAAGGGAAGAAAATAGTTTGTAATTTCTTATCCACTCGTTTTTTGTAAGGGCTTGTGCAGTTAAAGCCTGTGGCTTCCTTGGACTACAGGGTGTGGGGGGTGGAATTTATGAAAATGTTATTTTTATATATTTTGTTATATTTATTATTTCCCCTTTTAAATAATTCCCTTTTATAATATCTCCCCACTTGCGCATCTGACTTTACTTCTCAGAAAATTCTAAGTTCATAGGGGAGAACTCTTATATGTTTAATTCCCATTGGTTAGGCTTGTGTCCAGTACAACAATTACACACACAAATATATAAAATGAACATAGTTTATTTTCATATATATATATACAACATACAAAATGAACAATTGGGAAAAGTACAGTTAATGTTCAACCGTGATGGCTTAGTATTAGTTTTATATTCAACTTCATATATCGAGTATTCTCAATTAACGTTACCCTGTAATTTATAACACAAACTATATCAGTACAGTAATCTATTATCGTTTCTACCTTGCACATTATCCATAATTTTCTTTACATGCTCTATATTTCTTACTTTGTATACAGGTTTAGGACCTTACTCTCCCTTTCTAAAAAATGCTATTCATATCTACAATTTCCAGTAACAACTTATTACAAATATTCCCTTTTTCTCTCCTTTATTATAACATGACATATGTTTGATTAGTAATAAAAGCCATTAATATCAATAACACTCTTATCTTTTTCTTCAGTTCCTTTCTCTAATTACAAAATTTATATCAGTCAAATTTCTATTATATTTCTAACCTATCCCTCCCACTTTGCGTATATAATTTTATACATATACATATATCTCTAAGTATCATAAATCCTCCCTAATCATTTATTAGGGTCCTAAAGTCCTTTAAGATAATGCGAATATTAAGTTAGCCACTTACTTAATTTTTCTTTTGTCGTGCTTCGCTGTTTGAGATCCTTCCATTCTTAGCTGAAAATGTCGTCGTCGTACTTCAGGGCATTCATTCTGGGACTCCTGGCTAATTTCTCTAGTAAGGATCACAATTCTGGCATTTAGATGTCCTCACTGTATATCTGAACTGACCTGGCACTTTGTCGCACGGTCTTACTCCATGGCTACGGGTACTGCTATCTTTCCTTCCTGAGGCCTTTTTTTTTCACCCTAGTCGGCTATCTTCCACAAGGAGGGAGTGCACCGAAGCTACTCTTCTTTACTCTATCTTGCACAAGCTTCTTATTAAACTAAGCATTATTTGACAGTGCTCGTATCACACGGTCACTATCCATGACGGTTTGTCTCGTAAAGACGGCCACTGCTCTTGCCTTCTAATGCCGGACTGGCTTAATCTCCGCACTCTCCCTCACGCTCCGAAAACTCAGATATTGCTAACACATAATTTTTTTCCGACGACAAAACCCTCAAATATTAACTGTTACTCACTTCTTTTATTTACGCTGACGAAAATCTTAACAGCTGTTTCCGTTGACTACTCCCATTTCTTAAAACCACCAAAAAAAAAACCCACACTCCCACATAGCTCACACAGGTCTCTCTTCATCCTCCTACCCTTTCACTCTCCTTCCTGTATTCTTTTTTCTCCTCTATCCTCAATTTGCTTTGGAGTTTTCCACGCCTCTACACAGTGGTTCCTACCAATCCCCTCTTTCTTTATTTATTATTTTTCTTTTAATTCGTTGAAAAGCCTCGGTCAGCCTGCCTGCCCCGTAGCACGTGAACAATACTCTATATTCTCCACCTGTTGGATCTGTGGCCATCCGGTGTGTTCCTTTGAAGTAGCCGGATACTTCCAAAACAACACATTACCCTACACATATAACACTTCGTCTCTAAGGCAATTTAAAACCACAAGGAACCGACATCCGTGACTATAGCATCTGTTTTTGGGAACTTGTGCGTGTGTTTACGAACCGATTTCCTGTCTGCGGTAATTTGGCTGTACTAAAATGTCTTGGAATAACCCTCACTTGTTTGTCGTAGTGAGCCACCCCCTAGTGTTCCTTGTTTTAGCTTAAGTAAGGTTAATTGTTCTGTTTTCGTTTCATTACCCTTTCCCAGGACAACTAATTTGGTTCTGCCAGTGTTATGTAGGAAATTTTACAATTGGGAAATTTTTTAATATTTTCAGCCCCTACCGGAATAAATTTGATTTCAAAACTGCAGATTTTATTCCTATTTCTCATTAGTGGCAAGAATCTAAACAAAAAAGAACTAATTTTCCAAATAAAAAAATCAGAATTTTTGTAAGATTTTCAATATTCTTACAAGGGCAAACACTATTACTTTTGCTATTACTATGTGTGGACTACAGCGCGTGGAAAATAGGCAGCTCAGTGGGAACTTCATTGAAGTGCTTGAGGCGCTGGGAGGGAACAACAAAATCAATGCAGCAAAAGGCAAAGATAAATAATAAAAAAAAAAGCAAAATCAAAAGCTCTCGGCCAGTGTGTTGTTAAATAATATAATAAGGTACATCCAAAAGTGACTGAGGCTGACAGTTAGGTTGGTTAGCTGTAGGATTTTAGGCGCATCAGCAACTTAGGCTTTATTAAGCCGCATATACTGCATAATATGTCTGTAAATTGCGTGTGTTCTGTGGTCGATTTGCTATTTTATCGATGAAAAATCCCGAATTTCCCTGGAGAGACCATGCTAATCTCACCTGAGACAACTAACTCAGCCATGTTGTGAAAGAGGTCTTTTCCACCCGATGTGAGGAGGATGGTGTGCTACCCAAGGATGCTGACAGTTAGGGGAAATTCGTAGCTCACCTGGTATATACCACGACGAGGAAGGAAACACATTAGTTGTTTATTTTATTTTTATTTTTAATATATTACTTTTTTATTTATTATTATTATTATTATTATTATTTTAATTTTTAGCCCTTGTAGCAGGGTGTGTGGATTGTTTGCACTATGTGACGAGAGAAAAAAAAACAGGAGTTATGATTTATTTTCACTTAAGAAATACATTCGGGCAATATTATATCATGAATACCACTAATTTTAGGTAAATTGTCTGGTCCACAAGATACAGACTGTCTTCTGATTCTAATTCTGCAACAGAAATAAAGTTCCTGAGTCCCCAGCCAAAATTGTCTCGATCAGTGGGCATTTGAAAATAAGGGCTGTGGATCCCGATTTTTAGCGGATCGACTACCATTTCCTTATCATTAGTTCGCTCTTTCTGGTCCATAAGAATCACCTTTACCTGAAAAGAATATACTCTGTATTATTAAAATAATTTATTATACGATAAAATAAAGAAACAGTTAAAGAAAATTGAAACAGCATGTTAATGTCCTATCATTAGTATCCGGACACCTGCGTATCTGCAAATAGCCTTTATACAACTAATATCGTGTGCAGAAATCCTTAGCCTTTTCGGTGCTGTTGAAATGTCTCATTCAGACCGATTTCTTAAGTGGAACTATGCCATCATTTGGCACTGGAAGTCTGTTAACTCCATTGATCGCGACATCTTGCATTCCCACTACTACTGTCTTCTCGAAGCATATTTAGTTGTGTTTGACAAAGCAGAATTGTACCCAAGAGGAGCTAAAAGAAAACCTGGAAGACAACAAAGGAGATGGACAGTTGAAATTCAAGAGTTCGTGTGTGGTAAATGAATAGCGATTGCACAAAACAGAAGGAACTGGAAAGTTGCTGGAGAGGCCTTCGTCCTGCAGTGGATTGAAAATAACTGATGACGATGACAAGTGATTAATGGAGGAGCGTTCGTTGTAGTAGTAGGGCTTCAGGAGCATCAGCGACTAAGGACATATTTCTCCATGTATATTGTCTGTAATTTGCGTGTGTTCTGTGATCGATTTTCTGCTTGCTGGATGAAAATTCCTCTTTTTCGGGTGAAAAAACCATGCGACCCTCGTCTGAGATCGTCTAATTCAACCAGGTTGTGAAAAAGGCCCTTAAAATTCCTCACATCATCGACAGGACTCGAACTCAGGTCTTTTCCACCCGGTGTGAGGAGGACAGCGATTCTTCCAACTGTGCTACCCACGAAGCAGGGAGAGTGTCCGAATATTAATGATGGAGTAGTACACTCTGAGAAGTCACTTTAATAAATTGAAATTGGAAGAAAATATATAATAATTATTTAATCGTTGACTTCAAAAATGCTGTGAAAACGAAACGATTTGAAAAGGAATTGAAATAAACGTTTTCTTACCAGATATTTGAAAGGCCATTCCAAAGCATGATCGAAATCTCCTTTTTTAATTGTAAAGAATAGAGAAAAATGGGTGTCAATACTTTCGGCATATCCATTCAGATAGATTTCTAGGCCCAATTTATACCCATACAGTCCTCCGTTTGACAAGAAAAAATTAGGAGAAGACCTGCAAATACTCCTGCTACTCTTCCTGTCATGACGCTTTTTTTCCCAATACTGTTCTATCTTCCAGATAAATACTTTTGAACGACTGTGCGCCCATTTCAGATTTAGTTCCTGGTAAAAATATGAATTTAAAATAAAAATATAAAAAGTGAAATTGGTTTACAAAATTAATTCATAAAAATTTTTGAAATGATAAAAAATATTCTTGGATGGGTTTTGAAGGGTCCATTAAAAACGTTATCACCATTCTCTTGTTTTTGCGAATCTTGTGGGCTGTTTGCGGAGTGCCGTAGTTATGGTGTTCCAGATGGTGTTTAGTGGACAGATTGGAAGTCGCCGCTCCAATGGCGGATCCACGCTCATCGATGTCCGTGGTGAACATTGGCTATCTATCCCGTCTTGTACGAGCTCATATACGGAAAATGGTGGAACAGCTGACCACGGATTCAGTCTACGCGGGTAGCGTAGTGGTTATAATCCTCCCCACACCGGTTGAAAAAGGTCTGGGTTCGTTGATGACGCTAGGAACTTTTATGGGCTTTACTCAGTCCGTGGCCGAGTTAGTTGGTCTCAAGCGTAATATAACAAGGTTCAGCTTCCCCGAAAACTCTGGTTTTTCGTCCAGCAAAACAGACAAATCGGCCAGAGAACCACAGATATATTACTCGCATATTAGGTGACCCTTATATGCCAGTTTTTTCAATCCATTAGGTTTAATCAGGCACACCCCTTAATGTAAAGTGTAAAGTGTGTTTGGTGTCAAGCGAAACCAGGGGTTTCCCCCATCTCCGCGTTGCTTGCTTTGTGATGGGTGTGCCAGTTTGCTGGAAATGCCAGAGATTTAAAAGTGTATGGATATTTTATATGTGTAGTGTCGTGTACCGTTGTTCATCTAGTCATTTAGCCGCTGGACCCGTACTGAAGCCCAACGTTGCCCCACTTTCGCACCGTGGAGGCAGACCAGGTACACCAGTATTATAATTATTAACTCTGGCAGGTCCTGCCACCTATCCTGAGATTTCAGTGGCTAGGGCCTAAAAAAAATAATAAATAATTATTTAATTAGTTTTATTTCAATTGCAAAGGGCAATGTCGCTTGAATAGTCTTGCTGAGCACCGAGAGCAATGCAATCAGCCTATAGGATCCTGGATGGTCTTGTTGCTTTTTTGGGTTCTTCATTATGAGTCTCACTCTTGCTGGCCTCCAATCAGTGGGAAGGTAGCCCTCTGTGAGACATTGGTTAAATAAGTTCAGGATTGTGTCCGGGATGTATTCGACCGTCTTTTTGAACGATTTCAGGTTCCAGTAAGTCTTCGCCAGGTGTTTCCAATTTTGTTTGCTGCAATTTTAAGATCTACTCGAGTGAAGGCTCCTTCAACATGTGAGGGGTTGTAGTCAGCATTCTCTTGGCATAGTCGTATCTGGTCAGGGGTACTTGGAATAACAGGTAGTAGGAATGTTGCATCCAAGATGTTGTTTATTGTCTCCTGCCATGTTCTTGTGTAATTGCCTTGCGGGAATTTAGTGGCAGGGATGACCTCACCCCTAAGGAGTTTGTTGGTGGCTATTTTGTAGACCACCCCCCAGGGGTCGGTGTTTCCGACTGTCGAGACCAGGTGTTCCCAGGAAAGTTCCTTTCTGGTTTTGATTTGAGCTGTGTATTCGTTTCTTTTTTCCCTTGTAGAGTTGCCTCAGGGCCTCTATCTCCACCTTTGGCCACGAGCGACGAGCTCACTGGTAGCGTTTTCGGCAGGAGTTGACTTCATGCCTTAGTACTTGGAGCTGTGGGGGATCACCAGGGGACCGCTCCGGGAGTCGGTTTTCTCCTCTTGATAGCAGTATTTGCAGCATCCGTAATTATTTTAACGATCGCACGTTAGTGTTCGTGCGGACTAAGGTGTGAGGGGAGGCCGCCGTAGCCTAGTGATCAGGCGCGCGGGTGCATAAGTACACGTGCCTTGAGTGACCGGGGTTCAAGCCCTTGACTACTGAATACGGTGCTGTTTCTTGTAATCTGTCTATCTTGTGAACTCCTCTGACCGTTTGGTCGTCCCGGAGTATAAACAGAAAATTTATTTATTAAAGTTCTGGGCTGTCTTATTCAGGGTTTCCCGGAAGAGGTTCCAGTAAGCCTTGTCGACTGCGAATCTGTGAAGAGTCTGTCTTGCTGTTGGTTGGACTTTGAGAGAGCGATGCAATTGAAAGGTGAGCACCCTGTGATCAGATGTTGTCCAGTCGCCTCTTACCGTCCAGGAAGAAAGGTGTCTTTCAATCGAGTGACTTGGAGGCTCACATCGATCGTCGCCTCCCACAGAGTGCTCGAGTAGGTTGGTAGATTATTTGATCTATTGAGGATCGTGAGGCTGCTGTTGGAAAGGAAATCTTCTAGGCGTTGACCAATACTGGCAACAAAAAATGTTGCCAGTATTGTTCGAGAGTGGTTCGCCAAACACGGAAGTGACGTCCATGTGTTACCTTGGCCGTGAAAATCGCCGGATATGAATCATCCTAGAGAACATATCTGGGATTACTTGGATTGACAGATCACGCCTATTGATCCTCCATCACGGCTGGTAGATCCTCCAACACGGATACAGTCCTGGCGACATGGTGAAACACATCTCCTACAACGTTCAGAGGTTTATAGAGTCGATGTCTCGGCGTGTGGATGCGGTATTGGGTAAAAGGAAAACATACCCAATATTAGATAGGTGGTTATAATGTTTTTACTGAAAGCAGTGTACACAATACATCATATTATAACAACACAAAGACTTACCAAGTCTAGCATGGTAAATTCATGATTTCTTCGGCAAGTCCAACGTTTAGAAAGTCTGTATTGGTAACTTTATGACTCCTTCGGTGAGTCCACCGTTTAGAAAGTCTATCTTGGTGAGTCCATGACTTTCTCCACCTTCCTACAAGCATTTCATTGCATTTCATCACTTTGAAAATAATGAAATCTCAGGGCAATCGTTACAAAGAAATTTTGTTCTGATGCATTTTTGTTGTCGTTGTTTTCAATGGTTTAATGACAAGGGTCTCCCTGTCCAAACTGTCCTTGCTCATGATTTATTTAACGGTTTTAGTTTAAAACATGGTTTGAGATTGTCATATAAGTGGAAATAACGATAATTAGGATTATTTCCCAGAATATGTGATAGAATTAATTGTTCTTGCAAGTTGGGTAGCGAATTCTGACCAGTGATCTCTGCATGCTCTTTGTGGAAGGGATGGAATGGCATCATGAGGCTGTTTTACCGCAAAAGATCATTTTGTTTTCGTTTCCTGTGATGCCTGGATGGTGTGGGATCCAGCAAAAGAGAGATTGCAGATTGCCCATCAGGGGCAATCTCTCTTTTCCTCTTAATATACATTGACTTTCTTTGACTGAGCCCTCATGGGTAGCACAGTTGGTAATGTTTATGCGATTTCTAACATTCTTGTGATTGTCTTGTACGGGATCCAAATTTTCTTACTTTGGTCTGTCCATCTCTAAATGGTATTGAACTGTTGAGTAGATCGAACTCAGTATCTGATAACATAAATAAATAATTAACGTTTTAAACACTGTGCTGACAACATTAAAATAGAAAAGGTAAAAATTATATTCTAGATTTAAAAAATTCTTACGGATATGTCTTTCGTCTTTTTCTTCAGATCATTATCTATTCGTCGATTATTGGCTTCGATTTTCTAAAAAAAAAAAAAAAATCATGAAATTCTGATCGTGATAATCAGGAAAGCAAGAATTTCAATTTTGAAAAATAATCTTTACAGTACGACTAGTTGAGAGTTACCAACAAACAAAAAATAATTTTAAAATCTAACTAATAATAAGATACGTGCATTACTTGAACTTCGTTATTTTCCAAGTTTGGGTCATCTTCGATCAGAATGGCCAACTGGAAAGTTCCTGAACAAAGTGATCGCACTCTGTCCATGTTTTCCACCATATTCCATTCATCAGTGTCTGAGTGACTCGTATGATGCCGCAGTGTTTCTCATGGTTATTTTATGTCCCCTCCAGAAGCCAAGAAATTATGACTAGTCCACTGCGTCTGTCTCAGAGAGCAATATTCACCTTGTGAATCTGAGACAGACGCAAAGACAAGAGACTCTGATTTGTCAGTGTCCCCATCATGGTTCATTGGCTTACAATAAAGAGGGGATACACACACCAATAAGTTAAAAATAGCCTCAGGCAGAAGTGAAAGTGATTCTTGCACTGCTTCTATTGGAACGAGCACAAGCTTGTAAAGCAAGGTGCCAGGGATTTCAGGAACTCTGGTAGTCATCATGAAGCAAGTAAATACAGGGGCTGTGTTAGGGTAACTAAGAGTAAGAACAGGTGCATGTATACTTCCATTTACTACCAATGCTAGTAGTACAGTAAATAAATTTGATGAATTTGAAGTGCTGGTCAAGACATCAAAGGCAGATATTGTTGGGATATCAGAGACGTGGTGTCACACAGATATAAGGGATGCAGAACTGGAATTTGGGGAGTAAAATGTGTACAGAAAGGGTAGACAGAATGGGACAGCAGGAGGGGGTTATGCTGTTAGTTAGAAAACACATAAAGTCTAAGGAAGTGCATCCAGTAGACATGGGTGGCCAGTGCAATGTTCAGTCATTTTGGTGTGACATAAACAGAAGGAAAGGGAAAATGAGAGCAGGAGTGTGTTATAGGCCTAATGACTCTGATGAGTACAACGAATAATTGTGCAGAGAAATGGAGTGGGCCAGTAAATCAGAGAGTCTTATAATGGGGATTTTAATTTCCCAGATATTGACTGGAACATATGGATTGATCACTCGCACACACAGACTTTTGTGGATTTATTGGATGACTGTTTTCTACAGCAGCATGTTAAAGAGGCAACAAGAGGAAGCAATATTCTTTATCTGGTTATCAGCAGTGATTAAGAATCTGCAGAGAAAAGAACCACTACGTGGTAGTGATCACTGATTTGGGATTTACTTAAAAATATAACTACACCAAGGGTAAAGGGAGGGGTTTTTCTTTCGTAAAGGCGACTACACTGGTCTCAGACAGTTTTTAAATTTTATACAGTGGGACCAACTGATGACGTTACCATCAGCAAATTCTAAATGGGAGGCATTCAAGGAATTAATCATAGAAGCTACTATGGTTTTCATACCAACTAAGAAATACTCTTCAATATATAAACCGAAATGGATGTCAGATGAACTGAGGACACTCTTGGAAGAGAAGAAAAGTGCATGGGATGCATATAAATATAAATCAGGCGACACAGAAGCCTATGGTAGATATAAACTATTCTGTAACAAAGTCACAAAAGAAGCTACAAAGCGAAGGCACATTACTAGAAATCTTTGTCAAATGACGTAAAGAAAACCAGCAAAGACGTCTTTACTAAGGTAGAAGGAAGGGGTTGAAGCAGATAGGTCCAGTATCGATGGTTCGACTGTGGATGATTCTGCTAGGTTGCTGACAAACTGAAGAAGTATTTTGCATCTACATTCACACACGAGGAATTCTTTAGAGAAGGGTATTCCAGACGTTTATCAAACTTTATCAGGGAGTTAAATTATTTTGGAATAACTGAAAGGACAGTGGGGGAAAATTGTTGAAGGTAAACATAAGAAAGGCAACTGGGGTGGATGGGATCTATGCAGTTATATTATGGAAGGAAGGCAGCAAAGGAGGTAAGCAAACCCTTAGCCATAATTATGAGAACATCCTTGGATCCAGGGGATGTCCCAGCAAACGGGAGATGGGGGAATGTATCCCCAATTCACAAAGGGAGATCAAAGAGTGACACGAGTAATTACAGACCGGTTAGTTTAACTTCTTTTGCTGGAAAAATAATGGAGTCACTGGTAAATGAAGTAATGCAGGATCATCTAGACAAGGCTTCAATTACACTTCAGACATACCATGGGTTTGTTAAAGGGAAATCTTGTTGATAAATGCAAAATACTGCATATGGGTCGTAAGTTACTGCAGAATAACTTACTAACTGTGTGATACTACTCTCCGGGAAGTGGAAAATGAAAAACACTTGGGACTCTGATATGAATTTCCCTCAGTTATGCCGACAGGCTGATAGGACAGCTCATGGGGTTCTATCGATGATGTAAAGAAATTTTGCTAGCAGGGATAATGAGGTGATTGTCCCATTAGAAGTCCCATTAGATTGTCCCATAGAAGGCAATGGTCAGACCACTTCTTGAGTGCTGCATACAGGTCTAGAGACTTCATTTTAGGAAGAATGTCGAGCTGTTGGAACGAGAACAGCGAAGGGCGAAGAGAATGGTGAGCTGAACGAATGGGGTGCTCTTACCAAGAAGGGCTTCAGTTCTGCAAATTGTGGCGTGCGGGGACTTGGCACCTGCGAGGTGATCTGCTTCAGGTGTTTAAATGGATTGAGGGGTTTCCTCCTCTTGCTCAAATCACACATAAGAGCGGCACAAATTGAAATTGAGGAAGGACGATTGCAGAATAGAAATGTGGAAGTTTGTCTTTAGCATGCGGGTTTTTGATTGCTAGAATAAACTTCCACCTGTTGATGTGGACTTTGATAGCCTAAGTAAATTCAAGGAAGAACTGAACAAACTACTGGAGGGAATGAATAGGTAAAATGGGAAATGTCGTTTTTTTTTTCAGTTTTTTTTTTTTTTTGGCTGATGTTGTATAAGCTTGCTTTCTTGCATAATTTGCCACTACGAATCCTAATGATCGTAATGGTAATTTGTTAAATAAGGAGGTGATTATCCTGTTCTACAAACAATGGTTAGGTCACACCTTGAGTTCTGCATTCTTAATAGAATTATAGTTCATACATTTAAGAAGCACTCGCCTCTGAATACATGCTAATTTATTGATCAGTTGTATACATTTTCCCTATTGATTGCTGTGTTTATCGTATTCATGATTCCGAAAGGTTTATTTCTTGGGAAAAATAAATTTATTTCATCTTTCTTTTTAGATTTGCGAATCCCTTTGTTTCCGCTCTTCAAGCTATTAGATTATTCGAGGTTGAATCATTCTGACCATGCTTTTCCTGCTTTTTATCTTTGCCTTTAATGCCAGTTGGGTTTTGATCTATTGCTATTTCGACATTTAGGACCATACAGCTTGACTTATAAAGAATGTCCTTCTGTCTTCTCACTGATTTAGCACCAGTTATAAATATCCTGGTTAATTTACTTTCCTTTTTATTTAAATATTAAGTCTCGAACAATGGTAAGAAACTATCACATATTAAAAGTATTCTTAAACTTACCGAGATTTCTTTAATTTTCTTTCTGTGTGCTCCATCTAGTAGTTTGTAATCCTTTTCTATAGTCTGGAATACGAAAAGAAAAACATTCTTAATTTAAAGAGGACGAGCAGGTAAATCAACTGTAGGAGATTGTTTTTGGAAGAATGTTTAATGAGAGCTAGAAGAATATCATATAAAACTGTTTAAGTAACATTTACAGCTGTTCAGAGTGGAAGTTTGAAAGAGGAACTCACCTCGAGTTGCTTTTCAAGGGAATCGTTCTGTTTTTTGACTTCCTAGAAATGAAATAAAATTCCGTGAATATATACAGTTTGAATCTTCTACTATTTTATAGAGTTTAGTTAATATTTAAATATCCAGTGACACCAATGATTTGGAACTATTGAAGTACCAGGGATAAGATCAGTTTAGATGATTAGAGTCTACAGATATTTACAGACAGTCTACAAATATTTATCGAAATAGCTGCCACCCTTTTAAAGACCAATTATTTGGACGTGCTAATGCGTTGTATATTGCATCTTATGGAGAGTGTGACTGGATGTTGTTGTAGGGTTTTAGGCGCATCAGCAGCTTAGGCCATTTTGCACCAAACTGTTTGTAAATTAAGTGTGTGTGTTCTGTTGTCGATTTGTTGTTTGCTGGATGAACAACCCGTGTTTTCGGGATGAAAACCCATGCTATCCTTGCATTTGATCCACTAACACAGCCATTGTAAAAAAGGCACATTAAAATTCCTCGCATCATTGACAGGAATCGACCTCAGGTCTTTTCTACTCGGTATGGGGAGGACGGTGGTTATACCAACTGTGTTAGTGACGAGTGCTTGTGAGCTGAATAATGGAAGGCTCGAAGACCGAGCAACTCAACTGTTTGTTATACGCTGTCGCGTTCGACGTGGTACTACAGAGACTGAAAGAGAAGTGTCAGAAATTTATGGAGGCATGTCTTTGATGAAAATTGAAAATTTCAATTAGTACAAAGAATTATAAACTGTCATAATAGAGTCCCCCGAGAACCAACTAAATCTGCCCATATGTAATTTGCTGATAAATTGGGTGTGTTCTTTGCTCAATTTGTTTGGTTTTCTAGACGAAAAACAAAAGTTTCTGGGGGTTGGGAAGTAACCTTGCTTGAAACCGACTCAGCTACATAAAAAAAGTCCATAAGCGTTCCTCGCGCCACTGAAGGGATTTGAACCCGCTGTATGGAAGCCGGTGATTATGACCCGTGCACACACAAACGCATTATAGGTCAAAAATGCCATAATGAGATACATATAGCCTCGGGCATGCATCTACAAGTGGGTTCATCGATGGCGCCTGTGTATACATTTTGAAAGAGAGTAACATTAGTGGAGGCATATCATGCAAGAAAGCAAGCTTATACAGCATCAGTCAAAAAAAAAAAAAAAAAAAAAACCCCTTCCCATTTCACTGATACATTGGTTCCAAATGTTTGTTCAGTTCCTCCTTAAATTTATTTAATCTATCAACTTCCACAAACAACAGATGGAAGTTTGTTTCAGAAATCAACTACCCGCTGGTTGAAGGCAAATTTCTGCACATCTATTCTACAACTGTCTTTCCTCATATTAAATTTATGGCCCCTCAGGTTTATAATCTGTACAAAAGGAAGAATCCCATCAGCATCGAGCCTGCTCAACCCATTCAAGGCCTTATACACCTCAAACATTGGAGCTTCTGGAGACCAGGCACCCCGCAGGTGCCTAGCCTCCAGAAGCTCCAATTTGCAGAACTTAAGCCTTTCTTCGTAAGAGCACCCCATTGTCCTCCCACCAGTCTTGTTTCCCTTCTCTGTACTTGTTCTAGCAACTCTACATCCTTCCTAAAATGAGGCTTCCAGACCTGTACGCAGTACTCAAGGTGTGGCTTGACCATTTCCTTATACAAGGGGATAATCATCTCCTTATCCCTGCTCGCAAAATTCCTGTATAGCATTGACAAGACCATATGACCTACCACCTGTCTGCACTGGTCAGAAAACTTCATATCTGACTGCACAATTGTACCACCACCCAGTTGGTACATTTCTCCGTAGAGCTCCTAATCTTAATGCCATTAGTGCGAAATTGTACAACAATATCACATTCTGTGCTTTTAAAAGATGATATCTCTACACGTCATCAACTTTTGCCCCATTTACATCACTTTGATCCCAAGTTTCATCCACAGATATCAACTGGAACTCATATCCATGGAACTCATCGGAACTCCTTCTCAGTTTGAAGTAAGAGTGATATACGAGCTACTTTTTCATGGACTACCGTTGGAGCCTTATCCTTTAAACAGATATTTGATAACAGCACGATATTTGGATTTTCCTGTTTGGCATGTTCATCAGATATGCTTTACACAAATTCTGGAAAAATACCTACTTTTAGTATTGTAGTTTACAGATAAAACTTCAGGATTTCATTCATTGAAAATAATGGTGTCCTTTAGAGATTCGACTGGCTATGATGAATTAGAGCGAAATTCAAATTTATTAAATGAATGAATCAGCGTTATTTTGCATATTATAAAATTATTAAAGAATTAAACCCATTACCTTGAGTTCCTGCCTGAGTAAATTTATTTCAATCGTGCTGGTATTAACAGACTGAAAAGAAAGAGAAATTCAATAAAAATGGTTAAATTGTGGATGTTTTCACCATTTTACAAAATCTTTCTGAGAACATTTTATTATACACTAGTGTGCAAAACTGAAGGACTAACACTATTTCTAAAGGTTACAGCCAGAAAATCTTTACTTAAGGTACTCTTTACTGATGAAAGTAGATTCAGTCTCAGCAGTGATTCTGGACGTCCACTAATCTGGGGAGAGGTTGGCACACGGTATCACCCCGCAAACATCATTGAAAGGGATCGATATGGCGGTCGAGGTGTTCTCGTTTGGGGAGGCGTTATCTTGGATGGACGTACACAACTCCAGATACTGGAAGGTGGTACTGTAACCGGTGCACGCTACTGTACTGAAGTAATCCTTCCCCATGTGCGTCTGTTCCGAGGTGCCATTGGCCCCGAGTTTATGGATGATAACGCCACACCCCATCGCACTGCAGCTGTTGATATGCTTTTGGAAAGTGAGGACATTGTTCGTATGGATTGGCCTGCCCGTTCTGACGTTCAAAATCCCATCGAACACATATGGGACGCTCTGGGGAGACGCCTAGCGCCACGTCCACACCCACCATAAAATGTTTATCAGCTGAAGATGACGGTGACAGAGGGATGGACGATGCTACCGCAAGAACTTATCAACAATATTGTTCTAAATATGGACAGGCGGTGCAAAGCCTGCATCGACATTAGGGGTGGCCATATGTCCTACTGAGGATCACTTCTTCCCTTTGTTCCATCTTTGTTCCATCTGTATCATGGCAGCTAGTGCTAAGTTGCCATTTTTGAATAAAGTCCCTCTGTACCGTTGTTTCCGTTGTTGTGTCGGTGTTGTTTCCTTCATCATTTCTGTACCTCACGAGGTTCCTTTGGTATCCTTTTCCCATATCCAGGCCACTCCTATGAGTGGCCTGGATATGGGAAAACAGGTTTTCATCTACAGGTGAAAACCTGACTGGTCCTTAAACTTTGCACACCAGTGTTTTAATATTAGTGGCAATGTTCAACAATGGAATTTCATGAAGTCAATTAGAGCGACTTTTTCTGCAAGATTGGTTATTACCATTTTTTGTAAAAATCATTTACCCAATTTATTTCTTACTTGTTATATAAAAAACATTCGGTGTTTATTTTAACTCTCTTTTTTGTCAAAATATTTAAAATATAGGGAAAAAAGTTTGCAATTGGAGTTGTTCGTGCGGCCTCTCGTCTACCACATGGATGCCAATCTATAATGATTCAATTTCTACCTAATGTTTTTGGAAATTGGACAGTTGGAGATCTTTATTCTAAAACATATATTCCTCCTCTTCTCACATGGAGGCAACCTCATTGTGATGAATTCACTCTAATATTCCTGGAACCACTTCTGTACAATGCTGGCCTTGTGAAAAGGTGTAGGAAATATCCATTTTTCATATTAATTTGCCATTCTCACACCATCTGAGAATTACTTCACCTACCTGTGCATTATGTCTATAAATTGCGTGTGTTCTATGGTCGGTTTGCTTGAATTTCTGTATGAGCATTAGACGGTTTTTCAGCGAGAAATTAGACAGGACAGAGTTTTAGAAGTATTGAAGTTAACTAAGCTTTCTTTGCCCCATTGGTGAATTACCTGAAGATCAGCATTAAGGAACTGGAGGGTAATATTCGAGAAGTTGAAACTGTTTCTGAAGGAAAAGTTTTCTCAAACGGAAGTTGGAGTGCAATGTGCTATCATCAGCAAACCTATGGATAGAATTTCCAATGCGTGGAAGAACGTCATTAATATACAAGAGGAAAAGAGTATGAGAAAGAACTGAACTGTGGAAAAGAGTGGGAGAAAGAACCAAACTTTGGAGAACACCAGCATTATTGATGAAGTTAGAAGACAGAGAGCCGTCTACCAACACCCGCAGTGAGCGGTCAGCGAGAAAACTGGATACCCCATTACAAAAACAGTTGGCAATCCATAAGATGGTAGCTTCTTTAGGAGATCTTTATGTCAAACATGGTCAAAAGCCTTATGAATGTATAGGAAAACTGCTTGAGTTTCACCAAACTTTTTATTGAATTTGTTCATAGATGGGTAACATTAGCCAGTATGTCACCAGTAGATAGACATTGAAGGAATGCATATTGGCGATCATTGATCAGATGGAAGGTTTCTAGATAGTTTAAGAGTTGGCGGTTAATCGATTTCTCCATTACTTTAGAAAGAGTAAGTACAATAATGTGACGATAATTGGATGGGAGGAACTGGCTGGATATGAGGAAATTTCCAGTAGAATGAGAAAGTGTAAAAAGGACATAGAACAGGAGTAAGCTTAGTTGCCCTGGTTTTGAGAACAAGTGAAGAAATGCCGTAAGGACCTGGAGCTTTCTTGACATCAAGATTGTTCAAAATTCTTCTGGCATCCTGATAGAAGATAACAGGGGGCATTGAGCATTATACGAGGTGGTTTACCAAGATTATATAAGTTCATTATTATTATTACTTCTATTGTTTTCATGATTGCATGCATAATTTTTTGATTACTCATTGCATCAAGAGATGATGAGACGCTCATGGCAAAGACCAAATCTTGACGTGCGAAGTAAATATATTTCTGCTTAGTAATTTATTCTCGTCAATTGGAACATTTTTTTGCCTTCATATAACATATTTAGAAACGTCTACTTTTAATAATAATTACTGTTATAATTTGAGTATGTGACTCACTTTTTGTAGGTCATCTTGTTTTCTGACGAGGAACAGTAAAACATCTGGATGTTTGTCAACAGATTTCTCGTGGATTTTAATCATTTCAGGAGTATCCTAAGCATTTAATGAAATTATAGAACCATTCGTTAATTCGAGAATAAAAATATACTGCAATTGAAGATCAAAGTGTATAGATGGATAGATAGAATAAGGGCTTACCTTAAAAAAACAGCCAATATCATGGAATTTGCATTCTACCTTAATGGCATTGCATACTGTGTAATGTTCTTCCAGCTGTTAAGATTACAAATTCATATAATAATTTTAAGATATATTTTTTATAAATATTGCTAAGTTGACATAATTTATACAGTATTTATATCTCTTTGTGGGAAGAAAAAGCTTCATAAAATATCACCTGAAAATTTTTCATTTAGATCCTGGAAATCATTAAAGATTCATTTGATAACGAATATGCAGCACGTGTTTTGTTTCTTTCAGGATTTACCATACCAGCTGAAGTTGCATGGATCAGACGTGGCCAAACTGTGGGTGTCGAGCTGTGGCTCTTTGACACTTGAACTGTGGCTCCATAGACGTATCAGCAATAGCATTCGCTTAATTGAGGGACCGTGAGTCGTCTGTTGTCCTGGCAGCACGCTCCAACCGCCGTTCGCGTCGACTGTCTACCATTGGTCGTCTCTCCCTCCCGGCACGTTGGGTGGTTGTGTGTCCCTCTTCGGACCATCCCAGCCACACCTTCTCCACGGCAGCCCTCGAACAGCAGACAAGGTCTGGGTTGCTGATACGTTGGCCCCGCCTTCCTGTCATTTTACCACAGGTTATAACATGGTATTTTCATGTTTCTTTATTTAAAATGGAGTTATAATTGTGATCAATCCAATGAGTGAAATTTTAATAAAAATTATATAAGCACTTCGAAGGATAATGTTATTTATTAAAAATTAATGATTATCAAGTTTCTTTAACATGGACATATTCAATATTCAACACAATATAACTTATTTATATTTCAAAATTCTTACTTTGCTCTGAAGAATGTTTGGTGTTGTGCAATGTTTACAGGAAACTTTTCTTTGGGGACATTCATTTCTGTGTTCCTGCAATAAAAAAAGGTATATGTCATATAATAAAATGGATTACATCGTAGAAGTATTTTTTAAGAGATCTGGCCAGTTTAGCCAAAGTTCATAGTTCAAAGTTTAGCCAAAAAAATTGAACTGTCAAAAATTCTCTTTAAACCTCATGTTATAAATAAACAGAAATAAATTCGTATAATTGAAGACAGTTTATGCCAGCAGTGCATAGGTAATGAGATTTATTCCATCACCTTTGGCTGGGGGTGGTGCAGTAATCCTAAAACAAGCGAGCGATAAGAATATGATTGCTACAAATTCCATTCTAATCGGTGATGCTAGCAAAGGTGATAACGAAAGTTAAGAGAGGAAGAGAGGGGGAAAAAATATGAAATATTTTTAGAAATAATGAGGACAATATATTTGATATATCGGATACAAAAAATATTGGAGATATCAGTAAAATGAAGTACATCTAAAGATGCATTTAGATTATGAGAAACACTTACGTCAATATCCTTCTTGGGAAAATGTCCTTCACAATGTTCACAATTCTCCAGTACCCCGGGACATGACTTCAACATATGGTCCAACAAATCTTTCCGACACATCTTGGCTTTGCAGTTCTGGGGACAGTACATTATCTTATAGGGGCAACTTTCCAGGTGGTCCTGCGAGTAGCAAAAAAAAAAAAAAAAAAGAAGGATATCTTTATACAAATATAAAATAAATAAATAAATATTCATTTATTGCAACTACAGCAAGCCCATCACAGCACTAGGTTAGGGGCATAAATTCAGTACAATGGAGACAAATATATATAAAAAAAATACATAGCATATTCTATATATACATTAACAACAAATACGAATTATATTGATCAAAAATATATATTGCAGAACATCAGATTTGGCTCTTGGATGCAGTTACTGGGTTGCAGGCAGGCCGTTGTTTGTATTTCTCATAATTTGATTGGAAATGAGACTCCTGTAGGTTTCAGAGTTGAGCAACCTCTTACAATCAATGTCGTGGTAGTTTATGAAGTGAAGGGATGCATTGGGAAACATCCTGTCCATTTGTTTTAGTCTGGAGAGTTTGGATTTGAATTGTTGTTGGTTTCTTGCATTTTCTCTGTTGGTGGGAGCTATCATGTTGGTTAAGTTTGGTGAATTGGTTGCAGAAGTAATTAACTTTGCAAGAAGCATGACTCCAGACTCGTTGATCATCTGTTGCAGAGGCTTTGTTTTTAAGTTTTTATAAAGCTGTTGCCTGGATATTGTACGGGGAAAACGAAGTTTATTGTTCAGCCATCTAAGAACCCAATACTCTAGGGCAAGGAATTTTTTTACGGTAACTTGAGGAGCGCCAGACCAGATTTCGGAGGCATAAGATAGAAAAGGAAAAATGCATCTCTGATCATGGTTTATGACTGTTTTTCTATCTTGAATCGCTACTGTTTCTTGCTTGATCAGCCATTTTGACTTTTGAATTTTTTTAACAATACATGCATAGTGAGAATTAAATGAAAGATTTTTGTCAAAACAACTCCTAGGTCTTTGTGAGCATATACGTTTGGAATTGAAACATTTGCAATTTTAATTTCTATGTGGTTTGGTTGTTTCTGTAAGGAATAAGTTATTTCAGCAGATTTGCTTGCATTTATAGTCAGATTGAGATTCTTCAGATACTTGATGATTCAGCACGTCTGTAAATTCGCATCATGGCTGACCTTGGAAATGTCATCACAGGATTTGGAAATAATAAACAACTTTAAATCATCGGCATAAGCCAGCAGATTTGGATTTTCTTGTAGAAGTGGTTGTAGAGATGCTGAAAATATAATACTGGAGAAAACACCTCCTTGAGGAATGCTTGTTGTGGTTGTGACGAGAATATTATCAGTGTTAGTGGAGAAGATGAGATTTCTATGATTTGGCTGTACTGTAGATAGGATATAACCATTGTGTCAATTAGGAAATGATTTTTCAGTATTTCAATGGCTTTCTTGTGATCAATGTTGTCGAAAGCACCTTTGATGTCTAAGTTAAAGACATCGCATTGTGCTTTATCCTGAAACGCAGTTTGGATGCGCACAATGGTGTCAGCTAGGCTTGTTGTTGTGGAGCGTCCTGTAGGACCAAAATGCATGTTGACAGATGCATTAACGAACATCGCATCCTGAAGATATGGCAGCATGATCTTATCAATAATTTTAGCGATTATTGACGATACAGCAATTGGACGATAGCTTATATGGTTATTACTACTAGCCTGTTTTGTAATCAGGGTAATTCTAAGTCTTTCATAGTCTTGGAAGGAATGGCTGGGAGATGCATCTGGAAATAATATGAACTAAAGAATAAATGATGAATGCACTGGACATTTTAATAAGGATGCCGTCAGGGCCTTCACTACTATCAATTCGTAATTGGTTAATAATTTTCTGAAGTGTATTCTTGTTTACAATTTGGTTGGTTAGCAGGGCTTGACTAGGAAGCATTTCATGTTGCGCGCTATTTGTGTGTTTATGAGAATTGAATTCTTTAAATCTGTTTTGCATATCTTCATTACAGATGTCAAAATTGCATGTTTCCATATTGAATTTTATCCATTCCAAAGTCTGGTCATGCTGCGTGGTAGCTCTTGTTTTTGAGGAAAGTGCTCTTTTATTATGCTTCAGCCTGAACGTTAAATAATTTTTGTACGCCTGATTTTTTTTGAGCTGAAACAGTGCTCTGCTCTTTTTATACTTTATGTATGTTGATGAAGTGCCATATTTCTTCCACTGCCTGTGGCATTTTTGTTTCCTTTTAAAGTATGGTTTTAGATGGGATTTGAACCACGGTTTGGATTGAAAAGAAAGTCTTACAAGTTTGGATGCCGACTCTGTTTTTAATTGATTTAACCATTTTATTAGTAGAAACGTGGCGTCCTGAATAGGTATATTTTAAAAATAATCCCATGGATAGTATTTTAAGAGCTGCAAAAACTTTTCTTTCTGAATGAATTTAATTGATGATATTCTTTTAGTGATTTCTAGAGGGGGGCGAGGATTCCCACAGCAAATTGGTGCTTGCAGTTCTATACTTTTCTGGTCAGATCTAAATGTAATGTTGCTGCTACGTTTTTCTTGAAGTTGAAGATTAGAGTAAATAAGATCAAGCGCTTGATTACCTCTTGTAACAGGGATGTTGATATTTTTAGCTCCTAGAACTAATAAGGAGTCGGACAGCAACTTCATTTGTAAATTATATTTGGGCAGGGGGGAGATTAAAGTCGCCCATTGTAATTATGTTAGATTGAGACTTATGAACAGTGGTGATCCAGGTTATTACTTCATTAATAATATCATCAGTAGGTCCAGGCGGAATATAAATATTATATATTTGAAGTAGTGAATCTTTAACTTGGATCAGAAGAGAAATTCCTTCAAAGTTGTAGGAACAGGAGTTTGTGCGAGGGGGGGGGGAGTTTTTTTGTTTCCTTTTTCTTTTTTTTTTTTTTCTTTTATTATTATTATTATCTTTCTTTGTCTTATTATACATTTAACTCGGGTTTTCTTAGGTGCCCTTACGCCTACAAGACCCCACTCTTTGCCACCTGACTGCTATGCTCTGCAAATATCACAGAAGATTCTCAAGCTCTTGAGGGTAATTTCCATTGATTCCCCGTAATCAGAGACCAGGACTCTGTCGCCTAATTGCCGGAGAGCAAGCTCTTAACTAGGCAAGCAAGGCGTGTGTTGATTAGACTAACAGGACTCAAGTGAAAACAAAACATGAAATTTATTACATACACAATATTATATACACTTGAATAAAAGAAAACATACATTCCTAATATACCAAGTCGACTCAGAGATACCTTGCATAATCATTCTAATTACAGTTTTCATTCACTAGATAATCTGAATTGACCATTATATGAAAACACCTGATTCATTCTTCTTGCTCTAATTAACTCCTAACACTTATACATTCACTATACTCATTTCATTACTCCTGGATACAATTCCGTTTCTTATATTAACAATCAAATATACTTTCATCATTATGCTCTGTGGTCTCACCACTCTGTTACAATATACTTGTAGACCAGTCTTAACTTTCCTAAAGTCTCTACTTGTCACTAGTCTTTTAGATAAACCAACCCTCTTCATCAATAAAACATTACATCCAGAGTTTCTCATATAACTTACTTGTCAATAACTTTAAAACATATTCAGAATCTTTCTTAGTAAGTTTGCTACCCTTCCTAACCCATTTTATCTGTTATATCAATCTCATCTTAGTCACTCCTTAGTTTCCCTTCCATTACACACTACCCCTTTTAACATAATAAACTCTGTTAGAGAGATAAAGTTTCCCTTTCTTTACTTTCTAGCACTACCCCCTTTTCGTTAATTATTATACTATTTAACTAACAGTCCTTCTTGTTAACTTAGAGTACTTAATAAATCGCTCACCTATTTCTATCCCTTTCTTTCCTTTCCAGGGAGGTTTCAGGCTTCTATCTTAGGCTATCTTCTATGGCTCTCCTTCATCTGCTTTCTCATGAATCTGCTTCAGATAAATTTCCGGAACTCTAGGCTGCATGGGTCTGGCGTCCTTTCTCCTGCTTTGAATGAGCAACTCCTCCTTTACTAAAGATCATTCTGATGCATCTTGCTCCAAGAGGTCGTTACCTATCCTGGCACACTTAACTGTCTTTCACAACCCCGTTTTCTTATCATCCTTCTTCCCGTTACTTCTACCCTTAAATAGTTTCCCTATTACCGCCCCCCTTTCTATCACTCCCTACATTTATACACTGCCCGACTTACTCTTTTCACTCTGCATCTCCACGACCACCCCTTTAGCCACACTCCCCCCTTACTCTTGCCACTCCATTCTTGTTTTTCGCGAGAGGACTGCTTTCTTTCCTGCGCTCTCTCTTTTTGTTCTCCTGAATTCCATACCGCCCATTTTTACTGGCCCGTCTCCGTTCGAGACTTCAACCAATCTTCCCCTTTCTATTTAAATTTACGTTCCGTTTCATTCGCTAATATCATTTTCCCATGCTGTCCCTTTAGTATGCGATCCAACCTCCTTTTTGAATATCTTTATTTTCTTCCCAGGCCGTATGTCCCTTTGATGTCGACCAGCCACCTCTACAAACATTCAATTCCATCTCACACCTTGCCCTCTAAAAAATACGAACTTACCATCACAGACAGCCAGACGCCAGCCTTAATTTGAAACAGAACATCTGAAGTGTTCTGTTTCATTAGTCTGACGGTGTAACCGATTAAAGGAAACGCTTCGACTAATACCATCTCCAGTCCTATTGTTTGCTCTCGAGCAACCCTTTTCACGCCTATTCACAAATGACCCCCGCTACCTATTCCTGCTGTCTTGTTTGTTTTCGTGTATATTGGGAGCAGCAAGTTTATCCGTCTGCTACTAGTTATTCTCACGCTTACCCCATACCTTCATTTAATTTTCTCCTGATTTAATCTCACTTTGAGAAAAACCCACTATCTTTATTTTATTAAATTTGTAACATTTTTCATCTTTCAATATCACTATGTCTAACTTTTTTTTTTCTAATTAATCTCTTAGTTTGCGAAAGACAACCCAGCTATCGTCATTTAAATTAATTTGTAAGATCTTATATCTTACAAGTTGTAGGTGTTAATAGCTTTAATCTTGGATTTTAAAATAATTGCTGACCCTCCACCTCTTCGATTAATCCTAGATGTCATGTATGGAGTGTAGCTGAGATTTTTGGGCAGTAGAAAAACATCCTGAAGAGGCTCCTGCATCCATGTTTCAACTAAACAAATTACGTCATGAGTTTCTTCAACCAAAAGTGCTATAAGCGTAGAGAGTATTTTTTACGCTTCTTACATTCTGAAGAAAAATGCTGAGATTAACATAGGTGTTAGAAGGATGTTCGCAGGTATTAGGAGGAAGGATAAATGATGGACTATGATGCGGACCCAGACTGGTATTCTCTAGCTACGCAGACAGTTCAACAGATTGGGAGTTAGACATTAACTTCTCACTAGAGTTGTTGACAGAACCTAGAACAGTTCCATAAAATGGCATGATGAGTAAACCATTCGGCCAGATATCAGGATTTAGATTCTTTTGAAGGTCACAATCCTTTAGCTCAATTCTGAATGATGCATAAATCGGATGTTTGGTTTTTATCTTGAAAGCACTACCCGGAATTTCCAGCTCCAATAGTAGCTGATCCATTCGCTGGGAGGTAGTATTGGGATCTAGTCTGCTAACAAAAATATTATTACTTCTAAAACATCGGACGATTCCTATTTCTAATTTTAATACAACATTGCATATTTTTTGTTCCTATTATACTACTATGTTTGTTTCTTCTGCGGGGAACCATGAAACTTGAGGAGTTTGAAGGCAAGCTATTATGGGTAGGCACTTCAGGATTAGGATCAGATGGATAATTTTGACAGTGCACATACATACTGCCAGGTTTCTGTTGATCGCTAATTGTGGTGGATATCAGTTGCATGCTTGTGTCAACAATACACTGCGAGGATACACGATTCTGCCCTCGAAGAGAATGAGAGATAGAACTAGATTTGATAGCTGGCGCTGCTGTTGTTTCTGGAACAAATTCTTCAGCATCTGGACTGAGGACTAGATCTGCAGCAACCTGGTGAACATAAGAAGGGCGAGGTATTGGAGGGCTCTCAACCATTGCCTTTAGGTCAAGAAGCATGTGGTAGAATTTACATTGTTGGTCTTCTATTCGGATAAGATGCTGTTTAATATCATAATTCTCTCTAAATTGTTTTCTCATCATTTTTTCCAGGGTAACAAATGAGATATCTTTGTTCTGGGCTATTGTAGGCAGGGGGAACGGGTAAGAAATGTCCTCAGTTTGTGTGGAGGCATCTAAGCTTGACTTCCTTGTATGATGTGAGGGCTTCGGAGATGGTAATAAATTGACAGAAGGAGATGAAATATTGTTAGAGCTGCATGGGAGATCAGCATTTGTTGGGGTATTCTGACAGTTTAGCTTATGTTGACTAGAAGGAGGACTGTCAATTCGAACTTCCATTGTTAGCTTTTTTACAGGAAGGACATCTCCATTTATTTTTTAAAACACTTGATGACTTCGAAAAATTTTTAATCAATGAGCATAAATCACAATAAATCATGCCGCAGCTTTTGCGGATAACCCAATTACGAACTGTTTTTTGACATGCTTCTTTAGGCGCCATGCTGAAGATTCAAAAAATGCTGAATATCAGTAAACAGAATATACAAACAAGCAGGTGGTCCGTTATCGACACCGCAGGGTACCGTAGCGAAGAGTTAAAATGTCTGAGTAGCTGGACTACAGGTGAGATCGACGTAGGTGTGGCTAACGGAAAAATTGCTGGAGGGCTACAGGACTTGACCCAAAGCAGGGACAATGCCAAGGTCACAAACGGTCTTATGACAAAGAAAGCACTACTTTCAAAAGTCAACCAGCGTTTCTGTATGTAGCTATGCTAAGCAAAGGCTAGCGAGAACGTTACACACTATAAACTTAAAACTCAAATAAATAGTACTTATCTTTATGAAGACTTCATCAAAACCACCCAAGCTGCCCAATACTCATCTAAGGAACATGTCAGTGCACCACTTTACAAAAATGCCATTTAAAAAGACTTATACACTTATAAATTATTATAAAGCATACTTGTAAATGGAACATTTGTGTTGGTATCTACCAACTGTGCTATTTACGAGGGCATATGCAATGCCCTCGTGGGTAGCAGAGTTGGTAGAATGGCCGTCCTCCCCACATCGGGTCTAAAAGACCCCAGTTCAAGTACCGTTGATGATGTGAGGAATTCTTATGGGACTTTTTCACAATGTGGTTGAGTTAGTCGGTCTCAGGTGAGAGTAGCATGGTTTCCCTCCCGGAAATTTTCGTCCAGCAAACAGAAAATCGACCACAAAACACATGTTATTTACAGAACATATTATATGGTCTAAGTTTGTGATTCGCCTAAAATCCTATAATCAATCAATCCTGGTTAATCACCTTCCTTCCTTTTAGCTAGAGTTTTTGAATTCGAAACCAAAACCATTGACAATTATCCTCTATCAGGCAACCGTTATCTGAATAGTACACAGTTCAAGGACATTTTGTTAAAACTTTTCTTTATTTCAAATGAGAATCCATGAAAATGCCAATGACTTCGAGTAAAAGGGTGCTAGAGATATGAAAATTTATAAGTAGGATTCGTTATTCTGTGTAGGGTATTGCCATCTGTCGATAGCCTGTAAAGCTACGAATTCGCGTGCCCAGTGCAAGAGTAAATGAACATAGCACTCAGCACAAAGTAAGGCATTTTTTCTCTTTTAAAAAAACTGTCATATCAGGGTTACTCAAAAACAACCTCATCCACCCATATGTAAATTGCATATGTTCTGTGGTTGGTTGCTGAACGAAAAACCCGAGTTTCCGGGAGTTTTTTTTGGACTACTTTGTTTGTCCAGTGAATCTGTTGACTTTCTAGCTCTCTTCAAAAAGTTTTACATTATGGATGCCCTCGGGTACCGCAGTTGGTAGGATCACCGTCTTCAACACACTTGGTGGAAAAGACCCGAGTTCGAAGGCAAAAAAAAATACGAGTTCGAATGGGTCTTTTTCACAACGTGGCTGTTAGTAGGTCTCATGCGATTGTAGCATGGTTTTTTCTCCCGGAAACTCAGGTTTTTCGTCCAGCAAAACAGAAAATCGATCTCAGAACACACGCAAAAATTTAAGTTTAAGAAAAAGAGGAGGTATATAAAAAAAAGAGAAAGAAAAAGCGTGATTTTTACTTCCAACAAAGGTCACTGAAGTGCTTATAAAAATCAGTGGCTGGTGGAAATCGCATTCAGCTATTATTCAGCTTCTTGGACTAATGCTATTAGTGGAATCCCCAAGAGGGATTCCACTAATAGCATTATGAACAGATTTAAATATTTTCTGAGATATTGTAAAATAGTGTGCGACGGCTGTGAATCAAACTCGGGCCCACTTCTTGGAAGGTAAAGTGGTTAGCTAGGCTAACCACTTTCCACAAATAAACTTTTCTCCCAAATAAAATGTGTGAACACTGACTGAACTGAGTCGGGACGTTTTTCTACATCCTCCCTATAATCTGATTTGGCACAAAAGGTCGCTCTAGGTTTATTTTGCTTTGCTAACTGTGTAAGATTAAAACATAAATGTCATATCAAATTAGAATCATTCCGCTTATCTTGAACTTTATGTTTAATATGATTTTATTACACGGATAATCTTTAGGCTATAAAAATAATAGGAGAGTCATTCAATTTCTACACATTTTGTGTAAAGAAATGTTTTTTTTTTAACTTTTCGGATAAAATTCTAGAAAGTAGAAAAAATATATATTTACAGACATATTCTGTAAGGGAAGCTCTACTGGACATCCACTCTCACTGTGCAGACATTTCGCATTGCGAAAATCTAAGTCCATCTTGATTTCAACAACTTTGAACATCTAAAAAAAATAAAAAAATAAAATAAAAACCCATGAAATTAAATCTTGTACATATATTTAAAATGTAGATAATTTAAAAAACAATACCCTCTACGGGGGCTTAGAGTCTAACGCCTGATCAGCGCGAAGAGAAAAACACCAAACCCTCCAGTACTTTATGACAACACGACGAAACAAATGGCTCTCAGTCCCCATCGGCTTTTACTCTCCCTCTTATGGAAGCAAAAAGGATCAGAGTGGAAGCAGAGGGTGCTAACAATCTGGTACGACCAAGTTGCCATTCATGGAAACTGACTTTGGCCTGTTACAATGTAAGATCGCTCATCGGTGAAGACAGGATATTAGAGCTGGAAAAGGAATTAGAAAACGTGAATTGGAATATCGAGTAATGTCAGTAATGAACGTTTTTTTCAAGAAAAGGGTGAACAGAAAGTGGACATGGAAGAGCCCAAATGGATTAACAACTAATGAAATCGACTTCATCCTCAATAACAGAAAATATATTGTGAATGATGCTACCGTCCTGAATAAGGTAAATGTTGGAAGTGATCACAGGATGGTAAGATGCACACTGGATATAGATGTAGTAAAGTAAAGGAGAAAAAACTGACTCAAGTAAATAATACAAAGGTCTTTGAGATAATAGAAGAGGAGAAAAAGCAGTATGTACTGGAACTTAAGAACAAGTTTGAACTTCTGCAGACTGCTCAGGACCAAGATATCGACGAGGAATATTACAACTTTCTGAAAGTAACAAAGCCCAAGAAACCTATGGGTAAAAAGAAATCCAAAGAAGGAAAAATTATTCAAGAAACACTTGTCATGATGAAACGAAGGCGACAAACGAAGAGCAAGATAAACACTGACAGGGAGAAAATTGAGTATACTGAGTTATACAAAGCCATTAGAAAGAGACTCAGAGAGGACATAAGAAGATTTAACACAGGAAAAGTAGAACAAGCATTAAGGGAAAACAAAGGATTTAAATTAGCAGCCATGAGCAGTAATACAGAAAGACAAATGATACTGAAACTGAAGACTAGCGATGGTGTACTTATAAATAGCAGTTTGTTTGTTTGTTTTTAGGAGCATTAGCAACTAAGGCCATATTGCTCCGGGAATATGCGGTGGTCATTCCCTGACCTTTTCCGCATCCTCCGTATTTGGTGGTGACGGGCTCGAACCCCAGTCTAATCAAGAAGCGTGTGCTATGCACTGCTGCTCCTTCCCACCTGGATACGGAGGCGCCTCTATAAATAGCAGAGAAAGCATAATTCAAATAGCAGAAGACTACTATAGAAGAATACAAGGACCGACGGAATGATGCCAGCAGTGGGGAAGATGGATCGCAAATTAGAAACCCATACGACATTTTCTTCAACTCATGTTCTACCTGATGAGGTAGAACATGCGTTGAGAAAATGAAGAATCACAAAGGCCCCGGGAAAGAAGTTACTGTAGAGTTGTTAAAATTGGGAGGAAGAGACACGGCACAAAAACTGGCAAGACTCTTCACAAAATGCATTAGAAAAAGTGTGACGCCTAAGGAGTGGAATAATGCAATCATAATTTTGTTGCATAAGAAAGGAAGTCAATCAGAAATTAGAAATTAAAAAATATAGACCAATTAGCTTGTTGTCGCACATCTACAAGTTGTTCACAAGGGTCATTACTAACAGATTAGAAAGAATACTTGATGAGATCAAGCTGGCTTCAAGACAGGATTCTCAACTATGGATCACCTTCACGTAATATCACAGCTAATGGAGAAAGTAAATGAATATAAAACGCCATTATGTCTGGCATTTGTGGATTATGAAAAGGCATTTGACTCCATACAGCGTAAGGCAATGTTTCGGGCACTGGAAAGACCCGGCATAAACACCCCATACATTACGATTTTGAAGAAAATATATGAGAACGCTACCGCCTTTATTAGACTAGACAAAAACGGTAGCAAATTTAAAATTGAGAAAGGAATTCGACAAGGAGATACAATATCTCCAAAGTTGTTTACAGCTGCCCTTGAAGAAGCTTTCAGAAGATTGGACTGGTCGCAGAAAGCAGTCAAAGTGAATGGAGAGTATCTAAACCATTTACGATTTTCAGATGACATTGGATCATAGGCCACGACGATCCCTAAGAATTAGAGGAAAGTCTTAATCAATTATGCAGAGTTGGTAAGGATTTCGGACTAAAGTTGAATATGACTAAACAAAAGTATGCCACAGAAAGGGACCTAATCATTGAAGGAGCAGGTGGATTGAAAAGGTGGAGTCATGCTTATCTTGGACAAGTCATTAGCTGTAATAATGATAAATGGTTGGAAGTTAGAAGAAGTATGAATTTCGGATGGATAATATTCAGGAAATATAGTAACATTCTGAGGAGCAATATCCCAGTTTGTCTGAAACGTAAAATAATGAACCAATGTATACTCTCCACCATGACTTATGGAAGAGAAACTTGGGCACTCACCAAAATAATGGAAGAGAAGCTGAGAACTACACAGCGAAGTGGAACGAATTATATTGGGAACCAGACTGTTAGATAAGAAGAGAAACACATGGATTAGGCAGCAAACTCAAGTAAAGGATATTCTTATCAAAACTAAAGAACTAAAATGGTCTTGGGCAGGACACATAGCTCGACGACATGATGACAGATGGACTAAGAAAATAACAGAATGGTACCCAAGAGGAGCTAGAAGAAAACCTGGAAGACAAAGGCGGAGATGGATAGATGAAATTCATGAGTTTTTTGGTAGTAAATGGATGTCCAGGGCTCAAAACAGAAGGAACTGGAAAGTTGCTGGAGAGGCCTTCATCCTGCAGTGGATTGAAAATGGCTGATGATGATGATGACCTTCTACAATTTGGTGCAAGATATATGCAATACTCAAAGCGGTGACAACAGTGACTAATTTTGTATATGTGCTGTGCACAAAAATAAATTTCCAAATTTTCTCAGCATTCAGCGATTTACCTTTTTTCTTGCAAAGATGAATAACTAATGAACATTTCTTACAGTGTAGTAGCTGAAGGAGCGTAGCAAGTTATTGCTAACGTGGGTTCAATGTTATTCAACTGAACCCCGTAAGAAAGAATGAGATGTTTAACTAATAATATATAAAAGTAATTGTCTTCACTTCTTTGCTTCCACGTTGTGCAATCAACAGCGCTTTTTTTTTTCTTTTTTTTTTTTTTTTTATGTGGATCCCAAACACGAGAGGTATTAGAACCTATAGTACTTAGTACCGTGCTTGGGTTGGAGGTTGAGAAGACGAAAGAAGATATTTGTTGACATTGGACTTGAACTTCTGTAGATTGTAATTTTCAGGAAATACGTATGAAGGAAGGTTGTTCCAGAAAACGGCAGTTGAATGAATAAATGAGGAAGATGAAAAGTTGGTTCTGTGGGTTTGAAGTTGGACAGTAAATGGATGTTGGCTGGTGGCGGCACGTGTTCAGACTGTTTTGAAAGAGAGAGACAGCGGGAATTATAGAAGCCAATTCAGAAGAACAGTGCCCATGGAAGTATCTGTAGAAGAGGCATGCAGCAGAGACAGTACGTCTATGAGACAGCGAGTGGAGAGACTCTGTTAGAGATGATTCATTAATTAACCTAACTGCCCTCTTCTGAATGGAATCAAGAAGCCTGAGAGAGGTTTTTGGGGGCGCCACCCCAGATGTGGGAACAATATTCTATGGCAGGGCGGATTTGCGATTTATACAGAGTGAACAGCTGCTTGTATGAAACGTGATGGAGAGAGCGAAAGAGAAAACCAAGTTTTTTAGAGGCAGAGGAAGCAATATTTGTAATGTGCTTGTGCCAAGAGAGATTAGAAGTCAGGGTAATCCCCAAAAGAGATATATCATTTTGCCTAAAAATCGCAGTGTCACTAAAGATAAGCATAGGAGCAGAAGAATCCTTTTTGCGAGATATAAGACAAGATTGAGTTTTAGAAGGGTTGAAATCAACTAAGTTGTCTGTGCCCTACTGGAGAATTACCTGGAGATCGGCATTTAAGGAATTGGTAGCAGATTTTTGAGAAGTTGAAGCTGATCCAGCAGGACAAGGTTTCTCAAAATGGAAAGTGGAATGCATTGTGCTATCATCGGCAAAACTATGGATAGGATTTCCAGTCAATGGAAGAACGTCATTAATATACAAGAGGAAAAGAGTGGGGGAAAGAACTGAACCTTGGGGGACACCGGCATTAGTGGAGAAGTTAGAAGACAGAGAGCCATCTACCATCACCCTCAGTGAGCGATCAGAGAGAAAACTGGATAATCAATTACTAAAAACAGATGGCAAACCATAAGATGGAAGCTTGTTTAGAAGAACTTTATGCCAAACACGATCGAAAGCCTTTCAGATGTCAAGAGCAACTACTTGTGTTTCACCGAACCTTTCCATTGAATTAGTCCATAAATGGGTAACATAAGCCAGAATATCACCAGTGGATCGACACTGACGAAATCCATTGTGGCGATCGTTGATCAGACGGAAGGTTTCTAGGTAGTTTAAGAGTTGGCGGTTAATAGATTTCTCCATTACTTTAGAAAGAGTAGAAGTAATTGCAATGGGACGATAATTGGATGGGAGGGATTTGTCACCCTTTTTAGGAACTGGCTGGATATGAGCAAATTTCCAAGCAGAAGGAAAAACACCTTTGGAATAAGAAAGTGAAAAAAGGCGGCAAAGAATAGGAGTAAGTTCGGGAGCACAGGTTTTGAGAACAAGGGGAAAAAATACCATCAGGACCTGGAGCTTTTTTAGCATCAAGATTCATCAAAATCCTGATATCCTTTTGATGGAAGACCACAGGAGGCATTGAATGGAGCGTGTAGGGAATGGTAGGAGGTGTTTTACCAAGATCGTTAATACATGAGCTGGAAGGAAAATGGGATGCTAGCAGGTCAGCTTTATCCTTGGCTGAGGTGACAACAGAACCTTCTGGTTTGTACAGAGATGGGAGCAGAGATGGGTAAACGTTGCGGCCAATAGCTTTGGCAAGAGACCGAAATTCTCGGCTACTATTAGGGCAAGAAGCAAGGTTTCTACTCTTAGCCTGTTCAAACTCTAGTTTCGACTGATTAATAACTGCTTTACAATTGTTGCGAGCTTTGGTGTAGGCAGAAAATGAAACTGAAGAATTAGAAACAAGCCAATTACGATATGCAACATTCTTCTCTTGAACAGCCTTAGCACATTTATTGGAAAACCAAGGTTTAGATAAAGGACGAGATTTTAAAGTCGAGTGTGGGATAAAGAATTCCATTCCTGCAAGAATAATTTCACTGACACGATCTGAGCAAACATTGACATCAGAAGTTTTGAAACATAATCCGACCAAGGAAAAGAAGAAAAGAAGTCTCGCAGGTCATCCCATTTTGCATTCTTGTAATGCCAAACAACACGAGGTTGGGATAGCCATGAGATAAAGGTTCCATTGGAGAAGAGACAATCACCAAGTTGTGATCTGAAGTGCCTAAAGGACCTCTCACTTCGACCGTGTACTTAGAAGGGTTGTTTGTGAGAAAAAGATCAAGCGTATTGGCTGTATGATTCGGATTGTCCGGTATTCTTGTAGGTAAATGAACAATCTGTGCTAGGTCATTAGTAATTGCAAAAGCATCAGCATCTCGACCAGCTGGGTCGGTGTGACTAGAAAACGGAAGCCAGCTGGAGTTGTGAACATTAAAATCACTGTTAGGAAAGTTGGACTGGAGAAAGTCAAGTTGCAAAGAGAAGATCAAAGAGAGGAGATTCCAATTGCCAAGTCTCTGACAGGGAATATCAGAACGGACATATGCACAAGTACCACCTTTGAGGCGAAAGGAATCATACAGAGAATAATTTGGGCAATTGAGATGAGCAGTAGTTGAATCAACCGATAACTGAGATTCTGTCAGAAAAAGTACATGGGGTTTGGCAGACTGCAAGTGGAAATGGACATCGTTGAGATTAGAATTGAGACCACGTATATTTGTGAAATGAATTAGGAAGTGCTTGGGAGGTTTAGATCTTTCCGCAGATAAGCTTGCTCTATTAGTTTGACAATTCATGGTGTATTCAATAGTAAGAAAAAGTGGGTGGGACATGCTGTATGAAGTAATGAAATTTTTGGATATGGCGTACATGTGGTAAGAATATACCCAGATCCTTGACATAACGTGGCCTCGACAATGCTCCCCGCATACACACTACTCGGACTCCCTCCAGTCACTGTCTGGCAGAGTAGAGGTAGCAAGATTATACACTAGCTGATCCGGAAGTCTCCTAGAGAGTTACCAATAGGTTCGATCCGGTGTACTAACTAGCGGCCGGCCTGGGAACACCGTTTTAGAGCTGTACCCACGAAATGTAAGGAATATTGGATCTCGCCACGATGTTCATCATAACCTCAAAAGTCATCAATCATACTGCATGATGGAAAAGATAGGGAAGGGTTGACAATAAGCAAAGTGGTGGTATTTCACCGGTTGATGAGAGTCATCTACCACCTAGAGCTTGAAATGCAATGCGATTTTCAGACTCCACAATTTAATAAATTAAACAATCGTAGTATACTGTCAACGCTTTCGTAATACATTTATTTCTTTGTGGATTTTAATAACATTTGAAATATATCAGGTATTTAACATTTCTAATGTGATTAATATAAAAAGGAAATAGTAATAATAAAATAGTTCATGATTTATATATATAGCAAACTGAAAACAAAAAAATTAACAAATCCATAACTTCCCAAGAAGTAATCGGCTATATTTAGAATTACAGATTTACACTACCCTACCAAAATATTAGAGAACAAAACCGCAATTCTTATAGAATAATTAACCCATAAATATATGGGTTAATTACGCAAATCTCCATAACGATGCTCTCCACTGCATGTGCAACTTTTGCAATGTTTCTCAAGAAGTCCCACGATTGCTCTTCCTATCGCACACCTTTGATAATTCCACTAAAAAACTGTCTCTCTTCTTCTTCTTCTTAAAGCTCACTCTTGTCTTGTAACCCACCCTAGCGAGCTATTTCAAGTGTCTACTAGGGAAGGGGGGATGGAGGATTCATTAATAAATTAGTAGGGCAGAGTGATAAATGGGCGTAAAAGCTTATATAGGTGCAGTGAATTTGGGAACGGCCTTTGCGTTGGATATGCTCGTATTAATACAATACAATCAATATGAAAGCCTCATTAAAATAAATCACAAGAAAGTTTCTGCTCACCTGATTTGGGACTTTATTGGTACTGAGTCTAACTGGACAGGAGGGGCAAATGTAGGTGTCGTCTTTTATTCGTACGCATTTTACACACAACACGTGTCCACACTCTGCCTGCCACACCCTGATACGTTTCTTACGACAAGTGGAGCATTCTTGGATGAAAGAAACCGAATCATCCCTCAACTCCAGACAGTCCAAAATTGGAGGAAAGTCGGAAGACATAACTCCACGTCAGAATTTTCTGAAAATAAACATTTTTTTTCTTTAAAATAATTTTAATTTCCTCCATTTTATTCAATGTGCCATAAAAATTTGCATAACGTGCTGACCTAACTGTTTACAGGGTTGACTCGAGTAGCAAACTTTGTCGATTTGCTAATACGGTATCAGTAAACATAGTAATATGGACATTCTACACTCACTGGCCAAAAAATTAGAATCCTATTTCAATTATAGTACGATATGCAAGTTGTCACTGATCACAAGAGTATCAGATAAATTCTCTAAGCTTTATTCAGGGTTCTTGGTCAGTTAGATCTAAAACTATTCAAAGGTCTTTGGACCAATCCCACAATCCAGTTAGTCACTTGGACAATCAGGTCTGGAAGAAGACAGGTGATCTTTCAAATTTCACCTTGCAGTGCTTTATTTTTAAGCAGATTGCGTCCTTTCAAGACGGCAACGTGCAAAAATTATATCCGCATGGTTCGAGGAACGTTCCGAAGATTTGAAACATCTTCCCTGTCCACCTAATTCTTCGAATGTGAATCCAACTGAGAATAGATGCCTATGTGTTAGAAAGGGCAGATGGACTTTGCTTCTATACCGCCTACAATACAGAAGCTGACAAATATTCTGATGGAAGAATGGTAAACTCTGCAGCTAGATCCTCTGAAACACCCATAGCACAACATGCAAGAGGTGTAATTTGGGCAAAAGGAACCTATTGAATAAAGGTTTCTTATCTTCTGGCCAACGTGTCTCCTTCTGCAGTGAAATAAAAATACCATGTTATGCGCTGAGTCATGTGGCACAACAGATCTTTAATGACTCAGTGGATTCAGGTGTATTGTGTGGAGAGTCTCTCTTCTCTAATATTTTGGTAGGGATAGCACATTTATACAGAATATAACCAACAGTAAAGATATAAATTGTGAAAGTAAAATAAAGAATATAATATAAAGATTTAAAAAAGAGATTTCTTCTACAGGACAATCTGTAGATAATAAAATTCCATATACTAACGTCCCAAGGACAGTTACATACTCTTTTCCTCAGAGTGAATGGGTTATTCTCAGGAAATATTGATGCCACGTGAGGAAAATGGTATGCAAATGACTTTGAACCGTCAGAGCTTTTAACTAACATGGTTTTTGTTAATAATTCCTGTCACCTGATTTATATTAATTTCCTGTATATGTTTCAAAAGTGACACATTTATTCATTACTCTTTCTAACCAGTTCATGACCATCATAATCATATCTCAACAGTTAGGAATATTTAACTTACCTTTAAACGTTGATAAATTCTTCTAAAAGAATACGAGCGTTGGGTGTCAGTAAATCAATCCCACTGGATTGAATACGCAAGCCAGCAAGTGAGAAGTTTGTATGATATTTGAAATAAATGATAAAGAATAGGAGTCGAGAATATCAAATTAGTAGAACAGTTTTGAAATTTTCTGACAGGTACATATCGATGTTTGTTCTGTAGTGAAGGATATCTTGGGCATTATCAGGAGCCTCATGACAGGTGCTGATAGGAAGAATCACGTGGACAACCAAAGTATTTGAATATTATACCAAAACTACATGGAAATCCAATACCACTGGAGATAATTAAAAACTGAGATAATCCACGAATTACGTAATTAACAGGAACTTGTGGTTGGTCACTCGCGCATTAGCAAGCCTTTTGTGAATTTACTGGATGATTGTTTTTTACAGTAGCATGTTAGAGAGGCAACCAGAGGGAGTAATACTCTTGATCTGATTATCAGCAGTGATTATTCATGCATTAAGAATCTGCAGATTAAGAAACCACTAGGTGGAGTGATGACAGAGTACTGATGTGGGATTTACTTAAAGATGTAACTTCCATCAGGGGTAAAGGGAAGGGTTTTTGCTTTGGTAGAGGTGACTACAGTGGTCTCACACAATTTATAAAATTCTAAACAGTGGGACCAACTGGTGAAGTCAACAACAGCAAATCTTCGCTGGTGAGCTGCCCGTCTTTGTACTGTTTCGCGGAGCTCAAGTCTTGTTTTTTTTTTTTAGATGCAGTATCCATATATGTAAACATAGTGTTCCAAGTGTTGTCTTACAATTGCCTTATACAAAGGTATTATGATTATCCTGTCTCTACAAGAAAATGCTCCATTAATTGCCGATTGGACACCATGGGTCTCTCCACCAGTTGCTGGAGAGGCTTTCATCCTGTAGTGGATTGAAAATGGCTGATGATGATGAGGACACCATGGGTCTCCTATCGATGATTTATCGGTCATTCCTTGTCCCTGTCTAAAGAACTTAATGCCCTACCATACCATAACTCTCAAATCCCATTCTTTACTGTCTATAGTTCAACTCCACTTGGTGGAGTTGAACTATAGACAGTAAATTCGAACCCCGGATCTTTTCCACTCAAGACACTGGGAAGACCAAAAATTGGATAAGTTTTTTGGGGGTTTTCTATTACCCGATTAAAAGACCTTGCACTTTGCTGCATTAAATTTTCTGACCATCGCTGAAGTCTACCTGAAATCATTCTGCAGAAGTTCTAATCAACTCCAGTACCTAAATATACAGGCGATCATTTTCTGCTCTACCGATCTTGACATCATCTGCAAATTTTGGCGTCACGCCCTTTGGACTCCGCAGGATGAGTGCAGATTAGGAGCCGGAAGGCTGTGATTAACATTTACCCTTGAGACTGGGCCAATGTAAGAAGTGGAGGCCCAGTAATGATCCTTTGGGACCCCACTACTTAAGATGGCCCAGTTAATCACAACCCTCTCTAAATTAAAAGAATCTCTCCTGAGTCCAATAATGCTCTTATGACCTCAATGGTTCAATATATCTCTTGCTGCTCCAATCGAAATTACTGGGTATATGCCATCATCAAGAGCCTTACTTGCCTTGAGGCTCGAAAGTTGACTTAATTAATAATTTTCTGAAATTTTAACATTGCTAATTCCATGTTTCCTAGCTTCTCTCGCCCAGTTTCTCCTCACCATGAAGGGGCTATCATCTGTAAATATCGATGTAAAAAACCTGGTAGTTCACGTGTGACGTCAGTAGGGCTATCTATTACTTTCCCGCATCCATTATACAAGGGTCTCGAGGCTAATGATTCCTGTACTGTCAGTCCTATGGTGTCACTTGGTTCTTGGGCGATGACCAGGTGCAGAATATTTTTCCCTTCGTACTTTCTCTAACATGCTGATACAAATAATAATCATCCAGTTCATTTAAAAACTTTGTTTTCCGTGGTGAGTTTTCTTCCCACTCGCTATAATCACTTAAGGGTCAGAAATATTTCCCTCTCACCCATAATAAGCCATAAACCCTTGATCTTCAATTCCATCTGTATTTTTTCCAATAAGATTGCTTTATTTCTTATACGGCTATGCTGACAACAGAGAACTGATACATCAAAACACTTCCTTATATTTACCCTCGCCTGAGACCGATTAACTCGGCCATGTTGTGAAAAAGGATCTTAAAAATTCCTCCGTCATCGACGGTACTCGAACTCTGGTCTTTTCCACACGATGTAGAGAGGACGGCGATCTACCAAATGTACTACAGACGAGTGGATATGTGAGGCATCCATATAGGTGGTGATAACGAAGATGGGTGTCATAGAACTTGAAAACAAGGTATCTCTGGAGGATAGGGATGAAGAACTGATTGAGACCTACATGGCACTGAAGTGAGGGCCAAATTTAATGAATGTACAAGTTCCATTGAACAAGTACAAGGTACAACAGGTACAAGTTCACATTGAAATGAGATACAAAAATCAAAGGGACACCAAGGCATGTCCCTCTGTGGCTCCATCATCCACCCTATTTTTGGGTGGATCATGGAGCCACACTTTCATCACTGCACAAATCATTTTGTCTTTCATTGTAGAATCCATTTTTAACATGTCCTTACAGGCAGTCAGAGATTTTTAATGAGACTGAGGTCAGGAGAGTTTTCAAGCCATTCCAAATACTTTGTATTGTTTTCTCTAAAAAATTGCATAACATTTTTGGATGAATGGCAAGGAACAAAATCCTGCTGAAAAATGGCATTCTCAGTTACATCTAGCTTATTCAATTCTGGCAACACTTTTGTTCCTAACATTGGTATGTATTTGTTACTATTTATCATTCCATCTATAGATACAAGGGATCCAGTATCGTAAGAAAAATAACCCAAAAATAGGGTGTTTAGTAGCCTGCTGCATTTGCTTTTCACTTACACGCTTTCTGCCTGACCTCCTAAGGAACACATAGAAGAACCATGAACTTATTATAACATTAAGAAAGTATAGGGCAAGGAGGACGCTGAGATGGATGAATCTGGAGTTGGCCGATCTAAAAGAGCAGAAAAATATATAGCATGGGACAATTACAGAGAGATGAGAAGTACTGAAGCCTACAACAGGTACAAGTTGATCTGTAATAGTGCCACAAATAAGGTCAGGGACACCAAGGCTGCGTATGAGAAAGCACTGATCAAGGAAGCAAAGAATTGGGTTAGCCTTTAGAATTTGATACCGTCGACCAGGGCGAGGATGACATGGTTTTTATCCCGCATTTTCGGGTTTTTCGTTCAGAAAACAGAACACACGCAGTTTTCACATACATAATGCATGCGACTCAATATGGGCTGAGGTGTTTGAAAATTTACTCCGTCAAAAAATAGACAACCACTATAGCGCTGCACGGATGCCTGCTCCGAATCAATATGGTTTCAAGCCAGGAAGATCAACTGTCGACGCATTGGAAAATCTCATCAATGCAGCCAACAACTGTGACAAGAAATACCTCCTACTTATCTCAGTCGACTTTGCCGGGGCGTTCAACACTCTTTGGTGGCCGAGCGTCCTCGGCCGACTGCGAAAAGCGCAACTCCCTAACAACCTCTATAACTGCATAAAAAACTACTTAACAAACAGAAGTCTAGTACTCCAGGCACTTTATTGCAAAGTGAAGAGGAAAATCTACTGAGGTTGTCCCCAGGGTTCTGTTCTTGGCCCACTGCTATGGACCTATGTTCTGGATGAGGTCCTGAGTTCTGGATGGACCTTGGGGAGGTCTGCACTCAGGCCTATGCAGATGATCTGTCACTAATACGCCGCTGACTCAAGGGCTCAACTTGAAACCTATGCAAATCGCGCCTTCACCACCCTTATGGGTACAACTCCACCACCTCACAATATCACCTAGAAAATCTCAATCCATTTTGCTAAAAGGCTCCCTGGCACCAACAAGACCACCACAGATCAACATCCATGGCATTACAGTCAGACTTATCACTGAATTAAAGCACCTAGGAATAATAATAGATAAGAACCTATCCTTCCTCTCACACCTGAACTATATACAAAGAAAGATCAGAACCTACATGGCAATGGTGGCCAGAGTGACTCGCCGAGACTGGGGGTTGAAAAAACGCACGCTGGCTCTCTTCTGTGAAGCCGTATTCATTCCCGCAATCACTTACGCCTCTGGGGCTTGGTTTCACAAGGCCTCCACCGTAGTCAATAAGAGAAAATTGGAGTCCATTCACAGGCCAATTCTTCTTAATATGACCAGGGCGTGTGACACGGTTAGCACGCACGCACTGCTGGGTGCTACCCCTTGACCTGGAGGTCACACGTGTTGGAATGCTCTACCAAATCAGTAGGGACAAACCAGCTACCTATATCGACCAGATCCATTAAGCAACAGACCCAGCGAGAAAAGAAGACTTCTGACCTACTTACAACAAATTTGTCAGGAAAGGTGGATAACCTCCACCAAAGGAGAAATAACTCGAAAATTTATACAGGGCATCGAAAGAGTATTTCCCAAGTCCCCAACTTGGTTTTCACCAGGACTACAAACTACCTATCTTCTAACTGGACATGGCGCCAACCTCACCATGCTAGGCATCGAAAACAACACCCTATGTGCGTGTAGCTGCCAATAAACTTGGGACTTGATGTTCGACTGCCATCTGTACGAAGATCTCCGAGCCCTTCTCATCACTCACCTCCAGTACAGTCCCAAGAACTAGGAACACTGCCTACTTGATGACGAACAGAACTACAAACCATTCACAAAGTTTGGCCCAGATTTGTTCACAAGGCGCAGAACCCTACCACAATCAGAGAAACTTGGCAACCACTTAGCATGACCAGAACAACCTCATCACTAGGAACCCTGCACTGAATATCAGCCTGAACAGCAACACTGGAAAAACTGAATAAGAAACAACCATTATCCTGTTATCGGAAAAAAAAATCTGATCACAAAACTGAACAGACTTTGCTTCCTCTACAAAGATCTGATGTAACAAACACTAAACTAGACACTCTCCCATCAGGACCAAATAACTAACTGTGATGGTTGAAGCCAAAACTGATGTCTCATCTTCCTCTTATCACGATTAGACAAGACAAACACTGAAACTGACTCTCCATTCAGACCACAGCTATACTGCTACCTTGTCAGTTGGCAGTCCGGGCTGGACACCTTGTGAAACCCACTTTGCTGGTTGAAGCCAAGACTGAAGTCCCATCTTCTTACCACGATAAGACAAGGAAATCACAGGAACGGACAATCTCCAACTAAGACTTTTAATGCACTGAGCTGCCACCTCGCCAGTTGGCGATCTGGATAGAGCACCTAGCCTCACCCACTTTCTCCCCTATCCTGGTGGGGGAGGGGGATGATCTGTGGTCTCCTTTCTTCCCTGCCATCCCCCCCACTTTCTCCTGGTGGCGCATGGGCATGTCCCACTGGAAATCATTGGGGTCGTCTTCTCTTTCGTCTCCATACTTCTGACTTTTCCCCCCAGCCTTCAGTCTTTCTCCCCTACTCTGTCTGTATACTAGTGCACGTCCACACGTCCAAATTTAAATTTGAAAAAATTAAATCGGGTTCACCAGGCTTTTCCAATTCTAGCGTTATCTCCCCAATATTTTTTTTTAGGTCCTAGCCACTGAAATCTCAGGAAATTAGGTGACAGGGCCTGTCAGAGTAAAACACAAATTACTGGTGTACCTTGTTTGCCTCCACGGGTTTTAGTGTGGGCAACGTTGGGACTCACCAGGGTCCCTTCGGCTAAATGGCCAGAAGAGCAACGGTACACAACACTAAACACCACTATATCCATACACTTTTAAATTTCTGGCCTGTACAGTGTACTGTATCACACGACAATGTAATCTACGCGGAGATGGGGGAACCCCTGGTGCCGTTAGACCTTAAACACACTATACACTATGGTCTTAATAGCAAATATGCCTAAAACTCTACAACAAAAACTGAACTGGCCACGTGGCTCATTATGGATCTCACTGCTTTGAGTGCCACCGTCCTCACAGATGATTTCAGTTCTCCATTACCGTGGAAGACCAATGAATACAATGAATGTGTGGTAAAGACCTGGGTTTCAGTCTATCAAAATGGGAAAAATTATTGGCTTTTTTCTTTTTTCTTTTTTTCACGAGGCAGAGTTATCAGTCCATTGAAACTTGAATTTCCGGGAGACACCAACTAACTCAACCCCATTGTGAAAAAGATAAAAATTCTTCGCGTCATATTTCAATTACTGAACTTGTGGGGGTTTCTAAATGGGCATTCCTATACAGCGCAATGTTTATATACAAATTTTATTCAATTCATTACAATCATTACATTCAATTCATTACAATCATAAAAACTAGTAATATCAATAATGTATACACAGATTTTAAATCTGGATTATCATAAAATTTATTTAAAAATTGAACTTGTCTTTATGTAAAATGTCTGTTGATGTTCGACTGCCATCTGTACGAAGATCTCCGAGTCCTTCTCATCACTCACCTCCAATACAATCCCAGGAACCAGGAACACCGCCTTTGGTCTATTTTACATAAAGACAAGTTTACGTCAAAGATACAATCATTTTCAGATAAATTGTCTCATCGACAAGGTATGGACTGTTTCTGGATTCCACTTCTTCAAAAGGAATGAAGTTTCGGAATCCAAAACCTAAATTGTCTCGATCAGCGGGCTTCTGGAAATAAGGTGAGTTCAGGCCAATTTTAAGCGGGTCGACTATGATTTGTTTATCACTAGTGTGGGTTCTTTGGTCTAGAAGAATCACCTGCACCTGAAACGAATATTCAAATAATTTGTTATAAATAAAGTAATACAGAGCAATCTGCAACTGAAGATTTACCATCTTTGATTTTATGAAATTTCAAAACTTGATAGTTTTAACTGAGCGCTATGTTTGACTGCCATAACGAAATAATTATTAATACAGATAGGGATTTTCTAAATGGAGGGACTTTCTTAATTATCCATAAATTTTTTAATCCTCCTGACTTTCGAATATTAGATTTATTCTACCCCGATTAAAAAGTTAAAACAGATCGTCATACAGTTATATACTTAAATACACGATCGTACAAAAGTTAGGTAATAACAATAAAAGTTGAGATACAGTGTCAAGAAATACAAGATGGGCATACTTCATCGAATTCCATCAGACCTTTCTGCAAGTATATTATTATAAGATTTAATTATATCGAATCTTATAATAAGAGCTTCACCTGTCGTGTTCCAATCCCGTCAAGGAGGCAAGGAACTTTCATGCCCTTTTTCCCTCATGGCTGAGTTACTCGGTCTCAGGCTTAGACAGCAAGGTTCCTCTCCTCGGAAAATTCGGATTTTTCGTCCAGTAAAACAGGCAAATCGACCAGAGAACACACGCAATTTATAGACATAACACACACATGGACAGATGAGATGACTCTCCTGTAGGTTCGAAAATAAGATAGTTTTGTCATCTGACTATGTGTGTGGGCGCCTCCGTAGCCATGTGGGCAGGAGCAGCAGTGCGTAGCACACGCTTCTTGATTAGACCGGGGTTCGAGCCCGTGACCACCAAATACGGAGGATGCGGAAAGGTCAGAGAATGACCACCGCATATCCCCGGGCAATATGGCCTTAGTTGCTGATGCTCCTAAAAACTAAATAACAATCTGACTATGTCTGCGCAGGAAGTGGTGCTGTTAACAGCTGTTCTAGCAGCCTATCTGCGCTGCACAAGAACTTTCATTTTGGACCGAAATTTTGGACAGAAAGACATCTCATATCTTTCTCCTCGTAAAGTACCTTGAGTTCGGTACTACCCAAATGATATTCTGTTCCAAGATCATCGCTACCTAAATGCAATGCCTTGCTTTTTAGTTCATCAGTTTAGTTTATCTAGATCTCCTTGAAGTAGCATACCCTGAATAGTGTCGTTAACAACTCAGCCATTCTTTATACTATCAGAAAACTTTGACATCAAACTAAATACTTACATCAATACCATAATGAATACTAGAAAGTAGCCAATCATCGATCCCTCTAGGACTTCATTAATAACAATAGTTCGTGAAGACAAGTGGCCATTTCTATTCCTACAGAATAATGCACAACTCATTGTACTTTGTCGCGGATTGGGTATTGCAACCGATAACCAAAACGGTTTCCATTCATCTAGGCAAAAATCATGAAGCAACGGTTACAACTGTTTCACGAACACGACCACGAGATAGTGGAATATTGGGGAAAACGTTTCCTCGTCTGATGAATCCCACTTCCTGTAATTTCTCTAGGGCCAGAATATAAAGAAAATGAAGAGGACCAGAATATGAAGAAAAGAGCATGAGTTGATAGATCCATCTTGGAGGGTGTCCACAATGAATGCTGCTGGCGGTTTTGTAATGGTGTAGGGAGTATTTTTGTGGTGCATTGTACCCCTTGATACCAATGGAGAAACATTTGGATAATACTTGGAAATTATTTCCAAACCTGTATCTCGTCGTGGTTGCGAATGAGTGCTTCCTTCCTTCCTTCCGCTGTACTACATGATAATGCAAGGCTAGAATTGCATTTAACTGGTTCCAAGAACATGAGAGTGACTCTAGTCTCATCTTCGTCTAATTGGTGCTCAGTTGGATCTCAGTGCAATTGAACCTATGGGACGAGGTGGAAAGAGCACTTCGGAGTACAGAGGACGAATACGAAGTAGAAGGAGGAAGCAATTGAGTCAACAAGAACCAAAATTCTTATGGCACATTTTCGATACCTGACAGAGCCCGGGTCACAACGAATCCAGGGTGTTTTCCAGTTCAATACGGGACCTACTCGATATTAAATAGATGTACTTAATAAAGTGAAAATTCAATGTATAACTACTCTGTCTCTTATCATTTCATTACTCCTTTATCTATAATAATTATTTGCCACTTAATTTATACGATAATCGTTGTTGTAAGACTATCAAAAGCTTTGCTCAAATTAAGTTAATGATGTTAAAGGTATTTCTTGCATCCAACTTATTAATTAAGATTCAGCAGGAGAAGGCAGATTTTTCGTAATTTTGGATTTCAGAGAAGCTTTTGATACTGTTGCACATGGAAGACTACTGTACAAATTTCAGCAATATGATATTAAGGGACGGCTGAGTAGAAAACAGAGAGTGGTAATCAATGGATACTGCTCTTCATACACTAATGTTATTAGTGAAGTCCCTCAGGGTTCGGTGTTGGGCCCGTTGTTGTTTGGTGTATTTATTTAGCAATAATATTGGGGAAGGTATAGCAGGCTTAATGTCCAAGTTTGCAGATGATACAAAGGTTCGCAGGGTTGTTAATGACAAGAATGACGGTATGCTACTGCAACAGGATCTAGAAAAGTTAGGAAGATGGACTGAGAAATGACAATTAAATTTTAACATTGACAAATGCAAAGTACTGCGTATGCTAAAATAAGACTATGGGAAAATATGGGAAGTAATTCCTTCCCATATTTTCCCATAGTCTTATTTGAGTAGCAGTGACCCGCAGAGTAACTACCACCTGTGTGGTACTACACTCGGGTAATGGAAAATGAAAAAGACCTAAGGGTAGTTGTGCAGTCGGATATGAAGTTCTCTGAGATGTACAAACGTGTTGCCAGGACAGCTCATGGAGTTTTGTCAATGATATACAGGAATTTTGCTAGCGGGGGCAAGGCCGTGATTATCCCTCTCTAAAGGCAATGGTAAGGCTAACACTTTGGGCACTGCATACAGGTATGGAGGCCTCATTTTAGGAAGGATGTAGGGTTGCTGGAACGAGTACAGAGAAGGGCAACAATATTGGTGAGGAGAACAAAGGGGTGCTCTTACCAAGAAGGCTTAAGTTCTGCAAATTGCAGCGTCTGGAGGCTAGGCACCTGCGAGGTGATCTGACTGAGGTGTGTAAGGCTTTTAATGTTTAAGTAAGACTAAATGCAACTGGGCATAATATTTTTAAGAGTTATAATTATCTATATAATATCGGTGTAAAAACACCATAGACAATTCTTAAAGGAAAAACTACGATAGTAGTGTAAAGGGCATCTTCCTCTTGTTCAGACTACACATATGAGAGGCACAGATTCAAATTGACGAAGGATGGTTGTTGTAGAATAGATGTGCAGAAGTTTGCCTTTAGCCAGCGGGTAGTTGATTGCTGGAACCAACTTCCATCTCTTGTTGTGGAAGTTGATAGCTCAAATAAATTCAAGGAACATCTAGACAAATTATTGGTTGTACGGAATAAATAGGTGAAATTGGAGGAGTGAGTTTTTTTTTTTTGTTTATGCTGCATAAGCTTGCTTCTTCTATCATTTGCAACTAATGCTGATGTTAACGCTAAGGCTCCAACGTTGTCAGTTTACTTCGCATCGCTACAATAAAATTTAATAAAGATAAAAGAAAGAACAAAATACGAAAAATAAATAATAATGATTGATTATTAATATCTTAGTTTTCTCTTTATACTTTCGGCAACAAACCGCCATCAATTTATAATTGAGCGTATGCATGAGCGTACTTGTATGAATTCGAATACGAGCGCCCAGAACCCTGATCAAGCACACTACAAATATATCCTTACCATGTGTTTGAAGGGCCATTCCAAGACATCATCGAAATCTCCCTTCTTAATAGTAAAGAAAAGTGCTAAATGGGTATCGATATGTTCCCCATATCCATTCAAGTAGATTTCCAGGCCAACTTTATACCCAAACGTTCCTCCCTGCGACACATAAAAAGGTGGAGAGTCTCTGCAAATTGTCTTGTTTTTTCTGTTCCTGTCATGACGTTTCTTGTCCCAATACCCTTGTATCTTCCAGATGAACACTCTTGAGCAAGTATTCATCCATTTTAGATTTAGATCCTGTAAAGAAAAAACAAAACCGAAATTGGATTCTGGTTCTGAAAGGAATTCGTGGTCTCATTAATTGATATTAAAACTGCTAAACACAATTATACCGTGAAATATTTACATACAAACATTGGCAAAAATTATACGAACCTTTATTCAGTACCGAATCGGGCCACTTTTGTTTCGAATAAGTGTGTGGCGCGGCATGCATTCTTTAAGATGTTTTGGTCTAATTTTTCCAACAAATATCGCGTTGCTTCGATATGCTGGAGGAATATTTTGCTGCGATATATCCCAAACATTCTTAATGACTTAAAGAGAACAGGATTTAGATCGCGGAAAATGGTGGAAACCTGAACCATTCTTGCACGATGCACCTTTGCAATGGCATCCACAAAATTGCCATCACCTTCGGGATAAAATTGAAACATTGCAGGGTGTAGTGACCTGATACAAAATTCAGATACTCCCTGAATGACATTCGACCTAACACTGGTATCAACGATCCCAGTCCGTGCCAACAACATTCCCATATCATGATACCACTTCCAGATGCTTGGGTTATCGTAATAAGCAGTGGTCCATTGCTTCCTAAGATTCTCGCCACATTCCCTGTGCATTGTATGGGTTGAAATAGGGCAGTTCTGGGCTTGGTTGAATTCAGATATTATTCGTTGCAAACTGGATGCCCAATGTTTCCGTAAAGTTTACCTTAGAGTGAGATGGCTTCCTCTTGAAGTATTGTTTTTCCCGCCATGTTTAGGCCTTTGAGATGTGGAAGAGCCACTTGCTTTCCAGGCATTAAAAACCTGAGATAGCTTGAGAAACCAGTTATTATTTTGTTCCTTGAGTCGTGGCTCCTGCTAAACGTGGACCCACAATAAGACCTTTTTCAAAGTTTGATAGATCAAGCGTTTTTCCTATTCTGGCTTCAGATTACTGCAGTCGAATCACTTGTGGTCTTTATACTCAATGAGGCAACACGCCATCGCTCCAGGTTATAGTTTTCTTTGCATCTATTTTAATTTATTCGCCTTTCTTTTGTCTGTGACTGTCTTAATATAGAGGTCCCCCCTCAGTGTGTGTTTAGTGAACGATAGCAAAAAACATTTTTGTTTGTTTTTACATCAAAGCAATTAAGTGTGTGCGGCACTAGCGTTAGCTTGTATGTGTATGTAAACTGGTGCATGCTATGGTTGGTTTGCCTATTTTACTATATAAAAAAAATTCAATTTATTGGGAGATAAAATATTGAGACCGACTAACTTGGCCACGATATAAAAATTGCCAAAAAATATTCCTCTCGCCCGGACTCGATTCGAATCCAGGTCTTTTCACATGAAAATATACTATAAGGGTATAAACAGGTTCAGGCAGCATAAGATGTAATGTTAGCGGTATGATTCATGGTAAAATTTATGGATCTTAAAAATTATGAAAATTTGCATCCTCAAATAAGGCATACAGTACCTTTTTTGAGGACGAAAGTTGTTTTCGCATATCAAAGTCGATGATATATAATGGAAAAATACAGAAAATGGAGCCATATAAAATTTAAGTCATGTATTATTAACAGTAATATTATTTGTACGGACATCTTCATGATTCTAGCGAATCGTTAAGACAATTAAACGTTGACAACGTTAACGTTGACAGTACTGATCATAAGTGAATGCAGTCTTCAAGAACTTATGAGCTTTGTTTTCATTGGACAGTTCTTTGCAATTCCCCCGCCCCCAGTTATATATAACACTAACAAACATAATTCGAATAGCCATTGGAAATCGTTTTTGGACTTTGGGAAAAAGGGTAAGGTCCCAGACCTTATTAATTTCTTAATAAAAATCCATTTATTCAACATGTCTGATGTTGAAATAATTTTGAGTGGTGTATGTATTACTATGGCTTAATCGAGATTAGAATACCCATTCCAAAAATAAATGCTTGTTTTGAAACTGACTCAGAACTGAGCACAATAATTTACTTTGAAAAGTGATTTGACACACGGAATTACTTTTAATATAATTATTTTAAAAAATAAAATAATAATATATTAAAATTTATTATTTATATTTTATATATAACTATTAAATGATTCAAATAACATGGGCTTACAATGATTTTACATGGCCCGTAGAATTCCGACAGATTATCCTTTAATAATTCTTGTTCGCTGAGTGAAAAATACATAAATTTTCTCTAAAGAATGCAGAATTATTATAACGCCATATTGTTTTTGAATAAAATACAAAAATTATATCGCATTTTTTATTATGCCAAGGTTGGTGAGAACGGTTAGCGATTTCTTAAACTTACAAGAGAATGTACAGCGCAAAGTGCCAAGAGGATACAAGTGAGCGTTTTCTGTAATGTTATGGTACTGAATGGAAAGCAAACCAAGAAGTGAGTACTCGATACGAAGAAGCCAGCAATCACACATTAGGATCCTTGGGTTCAAAATTATTGAATGCAAAAGACTAGTGATCTTTTAAAAAATCGTATTACCTCCATTTCATGTTAATGAAGGATTCGTAAAGGATGCTAATTGCTTGCTTTATGTATCATTGCAAATTAATTTCTGCTTTGTGGGTAGCACTGTTGGTAGGATCGCCATCTTCCTCACACCAGATGGAAAAAAAAAGACCTGAGTTCGAGTCCGGTTGATGATGTTCAGGAATTTTTACAGGTCTTTTTCACAACGTGGCTGAGCTAGTCGGTCTTAGGCGAGGGAAGCATGGTTTTCCCTCCCAAAAACTCGGATATTTCGACCACAGAACATATACAATTTACAGACAGTGTACAAGGAGTAATATGGCCTTAGTCACTGATGCTCCTAAAACCCTACTACAATTACAACAAATTAATTTCCATATTTCCAAGAAGGGAAATCACTACGTGATAGAAAGCGGATATCAATTTTAAATCAGTGTGGAAAGGTCAGGGAAGGTATAGTAGAAGAGAAATCCCTTTACACAAGTTTCGATTTGAAGACCTATGGAATTTTTAAAGTTTACTGATGTTCTTTCAAAGAAACCAAATGCTTTAAGTGACTGACTGTATTGGATTTACTTCTATTAAAATCACTATTATTAAATAAATATCACTATTATTAAATGTAAAAGTGAGAGATGGCGTAATTGTTAAAATTGTATTTCAAGAGGTTAAAGTACCACACTATAAGATTTTTCTGGATATAGAAAATACTTGCTTTAATTTCTTTCGCCTTCTTCTTTATTTCATTGTCCATCCGTCGATTATTCCCTTGGATGTTCTAACAGAAACCAAAAGTATATTATTTTTTGGATATCAGTCAGTCATGTTAGAAGTACAATAATAGTTTGCTGAAAAATGTACTATATATAAACACACACGCACAGAGACTGGCCAAAAATTTAGAAACCTTTATTGAATATCTTGGAGTGCTACATTTTGCTCGAATTACAGGTCTCACGCTTCGCGGCAATGATTCCACTAGGTGTCTTATCTATTCTCCATGGTTATTCTTCCATCAGGATATTTATCAGCTGCTATATGGTGGACCGTAGAAACCTGCAAAGCAGAACTACCCTTTCAATCATATCCCACATTTTCAATTGGTTCAGAACTGGAGAATTAGGCAGCCAAGGGAGAAATGGAAATCTTATGTAGATACAACTTTCGCATGGTGGATAGTTGCGTTGTTGTCATGAAAGGATCCATCGTGATACCAGTAAAAATGAAGCTTTGCTAACGAAATTGGTCCCATATAACAAAAAGATATTCACTGGAAGTCCGTACCCGATATCACTTGCAGCCGCTTGAATGGTGGACAGGATACAGTCTGAATGCGCTGCTTCATGAAGTTCGTGCACATTTTCGCCCTACCATTGATGCAAAACAGTTTAATCCAGACTACATGATCTTTTCCCGCTTTCTACAGTACAATCCTTCGTTTGCGTCATCGCTAGTCGAATCTTTCGATTTTTTACAGAAAGAAGTGGCTTCCGTACAGGCACACTCCACGTATTCCCAGATTCTTCCCATTCAGCTCCTGCCTCATAGTGCAGCTGGGAATGGGTCTTTCTTTGCCTAAATTGAATTTTTCAGCATTTGCCACACACTGGACCTTTGACGCACAATTCGCCTTACATTTGTGTGGTCTCGTTTTTGGAGTACCGAGTTTCAGCCGTATTTCTTTCTTTTAGAGTTGCATTCTCCTTTCGTCTTCCATTCATTGTATACTTTTGAGATGGTTGGTTTCGAAACACACCAGTGATTTCCTTTGTGTTTTCAATTGTGGCTCCTGTAAACGTGCTCCAACAATAAGACTTCTGAAAATCAGAAAGATCATCAGTGTTTTCCATGACAAGATCGACTAAAGAGTCTCAGGAGAGAGTACGTATAGTATTTACGTGTTACCAAGGAACTTGTTATCATACCATGTGAAAACTTATGGTTGCCTATCGGATTATCGGATTTAATTATCAGTTGACGTAAACTTCAAAAGGTTTCAAAGTTTTGGTCGGTGAGTGTATATACATAAATAATAATAATAAATTAATGATTATTAATTTATAGTGTATTTTTATTTTTATTTAGTTTATTTTTCATAGTGTATAATACCGAAATGTATCATACACTATGGAAAAAACCCTCTTCACCGTTCATTAAAAATTAAAAGGATCATTACTGAAGTCTTATTAGACTTTTTTTTATATAAAATTTATTTCCCTTTATTAGATACATCACTTGATACATCTTAACCCGATGGAAAACTTAACCCGATGGAAAAATGCAAAAACTTGTAAACTACTCATTGACGTATTTCTGATAAATTACATTAGATTGTGGCACTGGTGATTTTTGGCATTTCTTCTACATCACTGACGGAACAGCTAGAAATCTTTACTCACTATCCAACAGGGCTACCTTCTGCCTGAATACAGCTCGTAAACGTTATGGCAATGATTCTGTTAGGTATCTAAGGGAGTCTAGCTCCAGATTTGACCATTTTCCCGTCAGGATATTTGTGATCTGCTATATAGTGGTAGGCAGAGCGCTGAGAAGCATAACTGGCCCTTCCAACATATCCCAGATTAGATTCATATCTCGAGAATTAAGTTGCCAAGGTAGATAATAATAATAATAATTTTCTGTTTATACTCCGGGACGACCAAACGGTCAGAGGAGTTCACAAGATAGACAGATTACAAGAAACAGCACCGTATTCAGTAGTCACGGGCTTGAACCCCGGTCACTCAAGACACGTGTACTTGTGTACCCGCGCGCCTGACCACTAGGCTACGGCGGCCTCAGATGCTGGAATTCTTGGGAATATTGCACGGTGGGTGGTTGGGTTGTGGTCTTCAAAGAATCTATCGTATCCAGGAAAAAATAAAGCATTACAGAGTGACGTTGGTCCGAACCGACAGAAAGATAGTCCCTGAAGGTAAGAAAACCTTCTAACGGTCTTCTTAGTACCCAATACCATGATGCCACCTGTAGCCTCTTAAATGGTAGATATAAGACAGTCAGGATGCATAGCTTCATGAGGTTAACGCCATACATTCACAGTACCATCAGTGCAAAAAAGTTTAAATCGAGACTCGTCAGACCATATAATCTTTTTTTCTACTGTTCCACAATCCAGTCTTGGCGCCGGCGGCACTACCGCAGACGAATGTTTTGATTTTTTGCAGAAGGAAGTGACTCTCGTATAGGCACACAACAACCAATTTCTTCAACTCCCGCCTCATATTTCGGTTGGAAATAAGTCTTTCTTAGACTAAATTGAATTTCTCAGTAATTTGCTGGACGTTCTATTCTGAAGCATAATTCACTTTAAATTTCTGCGGTCTCTCGTTATTGGAATATCGACTTTCTGCCGCGTTTCTTCCTTTTGGAGTTGCATTCTCCTCTCGTATTTCTTTTGTTTTCTCAATTGTGGCTCGTGCTAAACGCACTACAGCAATTATACCTTTCTGAAAATCTTAAAGATCACGTGTCTTCCCCTTGACTGGATCAACCAAGAACCTCCAGGAAAGAGTACGTAGTATTTATATGACACCAACGAACTTGTAATCATACCATGGCAACTCATATTTGCATACGTATGCATAATTATATATTGACATCAATTGCAAAAGGTATTTAATTTTTTTTTACCTGTGAATGTTTATGTCACTGCTTCCAAAAAAAGCAACTTCTGTTTGAAAGTTCGAGTATTACTACAAATTTTGGGCAAGTTTCAAGCCTTTGACAAAAGACAATTTACTAACCAAATTGGTACTGGCACCAGATGCCTTTGCTTTGCTGGCTTGATTTTCAGCACAGAGCAAAAGAAAAGTGATTTAAAGGTAATCGTTGGATAAGACAGACGGTTTTCTAATTTTGTAACTCTAGATAAATTTGCTTACCATTATTTCTTTACATTTCTTTTTGTGTTCGCCATCAAGTTGTTTGCAATTACTTTCCAAAATCTGTATTAAGAAAAGTTACATATTATTAAATAGTAAGACGAGAAAAGTGTTATTAAAAAGTAAGAACAGAAAGATTTTATTAAAAAGTAAGAATAGAAAGATTTTATTAAAAAGTGAGAAGAATTATCTTCATTTATTCGTAGCTTAAAGAATAACTGTCCGACTTCTATCTTTTTCTGTTTCTCTCCTACGGAAGCTGGGTTTCTTTTTGCAGGTCTATCGTACTGTTTAAAAAATTACTTAAAATTACACCCTCATGGGTAGCATTGGTATAATCACTCTCCTTCTTCTCACACTGGGTGGAAAAGATCTGAGTTCAAATCCTGTAAACGACGCGAGGAAATTTTATGGGTCTTTGTATATGGCCCAGTTAGTCGATCTCATGCTAGTCCGGCAAACAGCAAATCAATTAAAGAACACACACCATTTACAGATTATATAGGCGCAATATGGGCTAAGTTGCTAATGCCCCTAAAATTACACATTCGTTCTTATTATAAGAGTTAAATTTCGTACAAATAAATAGATAAGTTGCAATATTCCTTTAATAATTTATGATTATGTTCTCTATCAGTAATTTTCAAGAAATAATTTACCTGGATTTGTCTTTCAAGAGAACTATTTTCTTTATTGATTTCCTATAAAACGACAGGAGGTTTCAGGAACATTTACACTGAATATTTTACAATTTTTTATAACGTCTTATTAAATACTTAAAATATATTTATCAGATACAGATATCAAGTTAAAACAATACTATAAACGGAAAGTTGACTTATTTTCTAAAGTATAATTTTTGAAATACACGTTTTTAAAATATGCACTTTCAAAATGAAAAATTTTGAAACTGTTATTTGAAGAAACAGCATCTCATACGTTAGCATTCGTATTAATAAAGGTAAAATGATGGGCAGAAGCCAGTCATATTCAACATTAGCCTTAAAACTTCACTAGGTCCACCAAGAAATTGTATTTATTCTGATAATGCAACTGTGAATCTGTATTTCTTATAAGTCCAAGACAGCTGATGTAAATGAGCTCTGTTGGATTTACAAGATTAGACTGTTGTAAGTTGTTCCAACTTTAATGACGCTGTGGCTAAAACCTAAAAGAAGTGTTTGTTTAGAAAAACTACTGTGGTTAAAGGAAGGCAAAGATCCAGAGGTGGCACTATAGATTCAGTTATAACAAAAAATGGGTGCATATGGGTGTATCGAACCAAATAATGTTAATGAGAGCACCATTAGATTCTTGAAAGATCCCCTTGGACTGGAGATGTGCTGACATCTTCTTTGACTTCTGTGGCAAGCACTGATGGAAAACCATGGCATCGATTACTAAGGACGATTCAGGACCATCTCGACATGAGTGGTAGAGGAGACCACTCCTGATAAATTAATACAGTATAATGGAATCATTAAATAGTGGAATGAGATTAACAATTTTACGTTATATATCTAAACTTTAGTAAAGCTTTAGATACTGTCCCTCATTTAATCCTACTATATAAACTGGAAGAAGTTGTAGTTAATGGTAAGACCTTCCACTGGATTGAAAACTACCTAAAAGGCAGGAGACAGGATTTTCATAAATGATCAGTCTTCAGGGTGGACCAGTGTAAAATGTCGAGCCCATCAGTGCTTGATGTTGGGTTCGTATCCTATTTCTCATTTACGAAAATGACATTTACGACGGTATAAGAGAAGCTATCAGTTTCCTGATAATTTAAAAGCGAGAAGAGAGCTTAACAACGAGCCAGCTGTTCCAAAAAGTTGAATCGGTTGCATATATGGTCCAAAAAAAAAAAAAAAATGGAAACTAAAGTTAAATGGTACTATACATAAGATTATATTCATCTGACTTGAAGGTCTGAGTATTTTAATTATATTTTACACTTTATAAACAATAAATAAATTAAAACATTACTTTGATTTCCTTCTTGAGTGAAATGATTTCTGTCGTGCTGACTTCAACTGTCTGAAACGTAAATATGAACCATTTAAAAATGAAAAAAAAAAAAAAAAATGAAGTCTTCAGTGATCATATTTCATAAAATATCTTTAAGAATATGTTGCACATAATTAATCCCTGAATATACACTGCCCTACCATTAATATCAGGACACCCCTCTGTTGATACTTGGTCGATTCCTACTGGGGGCTGGTTTTTCATGGTTTTGGCTGGAACCATTGTTGATTTGGAGAAAACCATGAAAACTGAGAGGTCGATGTCCTGGACAATAATGTCTATAACGTAATATATTTTGAAGGACATCATTAATACATCATTAATGTATTAATGATGTATTAATGACATCAAGCTCATGAGGGAACCTAGGAGAATAGGTGACTTTTGCAATTGCCTTCATACACTATTCCCTACTATTCTTAAATAAATCAGAAGCAAATTTTGGAGATGGCATTTCAGTTCAACATTTGGCCCTTAAATTAAGCAATCCAATTTTGGCTTGTGTTATTTTGTAACTATGTTGTGTTAATAATTTGTAATAAAATATGTAATACAAGGCACTGCTTATTTTAAATTTGATATGAAGGTGGCTGTAATGAGGTTCAACCAATATTTAATAATGTATTAAAATCCATTGTGAGTTTTATCGACCATAATGAATCTTTTTCAATGAAATTATCACATCAACGAAAATGTCATTGCAAATTACATTTCAGTAGGAATACATACTTCTATTTTATTTAATTCAAATTCTCTTTATTTATTAAGAAATGAATACTACTCACTTTCTGGAGATCGCTTTGTTTCTTGATGAGAAACAGTAGAATGTCTGGATGTTGATCAAGAGATTTCTCGTGGATTTTCACATTTTTAGGAGTATCCTAAACATTTAATTAAGTTTTAGAAACTTTTATTTACTTTGCCTGAATAAATATAATCTATGTATCAATTTGTCTCTCAGTGTGTGTGAGCTTACCTTAAAACAGCAGCCAAACTCATGGAATTTGCATTCTATCTTGAGTTCTTGACAATCTTTGTAATGTGCTTCTAGCTGTTGAGTATAAATTTCTTTTAAGAATTTTATTTCTTGTGATCTAGCTCAAGCATAAGAAGTAAGATGCAGGAGTTTTGAAAGCAACAGAAAGTAGCTCAGTTTATCAAGATGTAAAAAGTCTTTATTGCAATCAGTGAAAATTTTACATACATGCATGCCTGATACAATGCCCATAACAGCAAAAATGCTAGGGGTTGTGGTATGTTAATGCTAAGTCCATGTTATTAATGCAAGGAAGAAAGAAAAAACGCTACTCTCTTCATATGCTCATCCCTTCTAGTAATTTGCCTCTTATAACGGCTATGTTTAGGGAAATTTTGGGAGGATTTTACGTAATTCCAGAGTATGTAATAATTTTGCAAAACCCCCTAGCAGTCATTTTTCTGCCTGCCAAGTTCTTCTCGAGTTCATCCAATAAAAAAAACATAAAAAACAATCAGAAGTAGCTGATTCATAAGTGCGATCAGTCTTCACTTACCCGAGATAGTCACATACCATGGACATCTCCAGCATAACAGCATAAGGAAACGTAGTAGCAGTAGTAGTAGTGGCATGTGACGCAAGAAAGCAAGTGTATGAGCTTATGCAGCATCAGCCAAAAAAAAAAAAAAAAAAAATCACACCATTCCCTCCAAATGTCTGTCCAGTTTCTTCTTAAATTTATTCAACCTATCAACTTCGGCAACGTCAGATGGAAGTTTGTTCCAGCAATTAACCACCCGCTGGCTAAAGGCAAATTTCCGCACATCTATTCTACATCTGTATTTTCTTAATTTGAATTTATGCCCCCTTAGGTTCGTAATCTGAACAAGTGGAAGGATCCCATCAGAATTCAGCGTGCCCAACCCATTCAAGGCCTTATACACCTCAATCAGATCACCGCTCAGGTGCCTAGTCTCCAGCCACTGCATTTTGCAGAACTTAAGCTCTCTCTTGGTAAGAGGATCCCTTCATTCCCCTCACCAATCTTGTTGCCCTTCTCTGTACACGCTCAAGTAAATCTACATCCTTCCTAAAATGAGGCCTCCAGACCTGTACGCAGTACTCAAGGCGTGGCTTGACCATTGCCTTATAGTAGAAGCAGGCTGGTCAATCCAGTAATGAATTATAAAAGGTCCCAGTCAGTAATGACTTTCAGTCGACAGCCAAAGTCATTATTCTTATTGATTTGAAGATAGAAAAAGACACCAAATATGAGCACAAATTCAACGACATAACACCGCATGATGTTTCAAGATGTCTGTTGCAATAAACATAAACCGGAAATGACAGAAAGACTCTCAAGACCGGCTAAACAACACTACAAGTTTTGGAAACCAACCAAGTAATCCCCCATTACCTTTTCCTGCCAACTTCCAAGCCAACACAAACAATAACGTTCTATCTTGCAGTTCGACAAAGGGCAGGCAGGGACTACACAGAAAGAACAAACCATCAGCTAAACAAAATGGCAAATTACTTCGCCAAGTTTGACCATCAAATCAGACAGCTGAATCACCTCTAGTAATATACTCACAGAAGAACAGTCCTACACAAGCCACTCTTACAATGCAGTACAATCCACACCTCAAACACTGTCTTGGATGTAAAGTTTGATCCGAAGCTGACCTTCACAGCTACATGGAAGGGCTATACCTCATGATATGTCGATTAAAATGGGATGAAACAATATCTGTTTCACTTGCACGTTTGAGAACTGGCAGACACTTCGAATTATATTCTGAGATTTACTTACCTGGCCATACTCTATTGCGAATAAATCTGAGATGCCTGTACTCGAAGACTGCCAAAAAAAAAAAAATAAAAATAAATAAATAAAATAAAATAATGGAGAATATATGAATGATTATTACAGTTAAAATGCTAGTGAGGTTCTTCTCGCCATCAAATATCTGGGTCCAGTGTGTTTGGTGAATTCACCTAGGCGTCTCAGGGCTGACCCATCACTCTCTGCAATTAGGATTAGGCTGACCGGGCAGCAAACCTCTAAAATTCAGGATCTTGATGCTAATAATGTCCACTTTGCTACAGATAAGTCTGAGCGTGTAGTACAGTGGTATCGTAGCACAGGCCATTGGGAAGAATGGCTGTGAGTTGGGAATTCGTTGTCCGCATTGAAATAAATTGCTGAACCAATGTGAACTGAAGGATCACTCAGAAAACAAGTGTGCTGAGAAAAGGATTACATGCTCACTTTGTTCATCACAATTTCAAATAAAACGCTTTAAGGTAAGGTTAGTCAGCTGTCTGCACGGTTGTACAGTAGTATCGTCACTGTCCTCCACACACCGAGTGGAAAAGGCCCGGGTCGAATCCCGTCAATGACGCGAGAAATTTTAATGGGTTTGCTTTTTTTATTCCATGGCTGAGTTAGTCCGTCTCAGGCGAGATAGCAAGGTTTTTTTCCCAAGAACCTGGGAGTTTTTTCGTCCAGCAAAACAGACAAATCGACCAGAGAACACACGCAATTTACAGACATAATATACATGGGTATATGTAATAACTTTCCGGGTGACCCTAAAGTAATAGTTTTTTCTGCTAAAGATAAGAACTAATGGAGAAAACTTCAACTAGAATTGGACAATCCATTCTCTGTCGCGAAACAGGAACCTTGAAAAGAACCTGCTTAGCCTGTCTTTGTCTCTGCTCCACAGAAATAATATGGATACTTTATATGTACTGTATATATATATTCTTTTATTTACTTTTGCATCTAATTTTTCTCTTTTTTACTGCGATTTAGAGATTTAATATACTTTAAGACTTTAATTGGATCTACGTATAGAACAGAATTTATACAGAGGAGAATTAAAATTTCTTACTTCACTCTGCAGAATGCCAGATTTCGTGCAATGCTTGCAAGAGACTTTCTTGTGAGGGCATTTATTTCTGTGTTTCTGAAATAATAAACAATAAGACATTTATTGTACACTAAAATACCTTACATCATAGATCTGATTAATCATCTATGTAAAATTACTAGCAGTAATTTTACATACATATATACATATTTCCAAACTCCTCGCCACCACTCTGCATTCGGGTGTTATTATCAAATGTCAAATCGTTGGCTTATCGATTCCTGACAGCTTACATCATCCAAAGTGTATTGCCCAGCAACACACAGGGAAAATCAAGAAAATTCAGAGAAGCCAGTCACCCACGTTGATTGGGGCTTAAAATGGGGAGAGACCTCCACCTCCTTTATGACAATGTTTTTGTCCCGATCCTGACTTACGCGGCTTGGACTTGGGGAGGGCATGTTGAACACTCTCATGTCGGCCAAATCCTTCTCTCTGCTCAGCGTTTAGCTCTTCTTGGCATCACATTACCTGCCGAACTTTGGGCACCACTGGAACAGTGCGTGTTTTGTAGGCAAGGTGTCTGTGGACTTGCTAGTGGCCAAGTCTTTTTTGAGATTCGCCTTGAAAAAAGGAATTCCCTAATAAATTTTCGATGTCCGCTCGTGCCGGGTTGGTGCAACGGGTCTTGCCCCTGATTTACTATCAGAGCGGAGGCGACTCGATGATGGGTTGGAGACTATTTAGCAATTCCAATGGACTAATTCTGAGAAGGAATGAATTAGTGCATTTGCACTTCTTTATTCCATCCTTTCAGACTATGAGCGTGTCAAAGTCCCTGACTGCAGTTTGGGTTGGCAGTTTTCTGTGTCCTGACTGGACATGGCTTGAGATCGAGGTTGCATGGTTGGGTTTGGACTTTCAGACCTGTGCTCTTAGTACAGTCTGCGCGGGTAGCACAATGGTATCGTCACCATCCTCCCCACACTGGGTGGAAAAGGCCCGGGTTCGAATCCCGTCGATGACGCGAGGAACTTTAGTGGGCTTTTTTCACTCCGTGGCTGAGTTAGTCGGTCTCAGGAGTAGAGAGCAAGGTTTTTCCCCCAGAAACTGGGGCTTTTTCGTCCAGCAAAACAGGCAAATCGACCAGAGAACACACGCAATTTACAGACAAAATATATATATGGATATATATATTAGAAATAATGGGTGGCCCTAATATAATAATTTGATTTGATTTGTGCTCTTAGTACAAGAAATAAATAAAAAATAAAAATAATAAAATAAAAATGTGCTCTTGTGGAGAGTCAGAAACTGGCCTTCACATTATGCTGCATTATCGTTTATATCAGGAGATCCGAGCGAGGGACGCTCGCTCTCTCTCAGAATCTACTTTGGTGCAGTTATTTATGACAAGATAGGCATTCAGCATGTTTGCTGATTATGTTCTTGATGGTTTTCATAGAAGGATACAGTCGTTAGACAGTAGTAATTTACCTCCTAATGGTGTGGAGTGTGATGTCTCATGGTGTGGAGTGTGATGGCCTGTCTGACCATCACGTCCACGAGGCCAAATGGTCGCTATTAAAGAAGATTAATCTTTTTAATTTGTTATTTGAATCGACCGATGGGTCTTTGTGCTTTGTATCTCTTGTTGCGTAACCTATTAGTCGTCGGTTTTGTTACAAGAAACAAATGAGAATTAGTCGCATATGGGCGGAAACTCGGGTGGCAACTAGGACGGCTCATTCAAATGACAAATAACCGCCTCGGTGCAGCAATAGAAAACCACGAAAATTCTATCCTCCGTGACAGTATAGTGTTTTCGTCACTTTTCACTCGTATAGTGAGGTCCTAGTTCGAGTCCCGTCCATTATGATGTTATTGTAGTTAAAACCCTACTACAACAACAATGGAAGCTCCCTCTACTGGACCAGTGGGTACTCGGAACGGTAGTACGATATCACATCAAAACATTAACCTGGAGTTTAAAGCGTCAGCAGGGTTTTACTCTGTAAGGAGCTCCGCAGCCTCGGTTTCGGTGGGAGAGTGGCCAGACGCGTGAACCAAACATCACCAACTGCAATCAGTGGTTTGCACGTTGCAATGAACGCACCGTAAGTGGTGCACCGAATAGTGGAAATCAATTCTGTGGAGTGGCAAATCTCGCTATACTGTCACCTACCTTCTGATCGATACACACCCTGATCCCATCAGAAAGCGGGAGGAGGAGAAGGACGGGGTGGAGGATGCCTGGAGAATGTCTTCTGCCGGAGTAGTTAGTGTCAACATTGAAGGACCGAGAAAGTGGGGATGTCGGATGGAGTTGTTTCTCATGGTATGGCCAAGAAACTTTGGTACACTGGTGTGCAAAACTTAAGGACCAGTCAGGTTTTCTCCTATAGCTTCTCGTAGAAGTGGCCTGGATATGGGAAAAGCATACCAAAGTAACCTCGTGAGGTACAGCAATGATGAAGGAAACAACACCGACACAACAACGGAAACAAAACGATACAGAGGGACTTTATTCAAAAATGGCAACTTAGCACTGGCTGCCAGATACTGATGTATCACTGCCAAAGATGGAACAAAGTGAAGAGGCGATCCTCAGTAGGAGATATGGCCACCCCTAATGTCGATGCAGGCTTTGCACCGCCTATCCATACCTAGAACAATGTTGTTGATAAGTTCTTGTGGTGACATCGTCCATTCCTCTGTCAGCGCCATCTTCAGCTGGTGAACATTTTCTGGTGGGTGTGGACATGCCGCTAGGCATCTCCCCAGAGCGTCCCATGTTTGTTCGATGGGATTTAGATAGGCAGAAACGGGCAGGCCAATCTATGCGAATCTATGTCCTCACTTTCCAAAAGCATATCAACAGCTGCAATGCGATGGGGTGTGGCGTCATCATCTATAAACACGAACTCGGGACCAATGGCACCTCGGAACAAACGCACACGGGGAAGGATTACCGCAGTACAGTAGCGTGCACCGGTTCCAGTACCGCCCTCCAGTATCTGGAGTTGTGTTCGCCCATCCAAGATAACGCCTCCCCAGACGAGAACACCTCGACCGCCATATCGATCCCTTTCAGTGATGTTTGCGGGATGATACCGTGTGCACCTCTCGCCAGATTAACTGACTTCCAGAATCGCTGCTAAGACTGAATCTACAGTCTTAGCAGCGATTCTAGTATTCTTTACTCATCAGTAGAGAGTACCTTGCCCCATTGTGCTGCTGTCCAGTCCTTGTGTTCAATACACCACTGTAAACGGTGACCCCGATGGGCAGGTGTTAAAGGGACACAGTGTACTGGCCGTTGGGCAAACAGTCCACCTTTCTGGAGTCGCCTGGCCACAGTAAACCGTGATATCCTGCGACCTGTGCAACTGGTTTGCAATGGATCCCGCTGTCTGGTGTCGGTCCCTCTTGGCCTGTAGGAGTATATAGCGGTAATCATTGGGCGGTGTTTTTCGTGAACGACCACCACTGGTCCTTCGAACAGCTGTACCTGTCGTTCTGAAAGCCGACCACGCACGTGAGACGATACGATGCTATGAGCGATACCGAACTCTGCAGCCACACTCCTCGCACTTCGAGCTTCCCAATTATTCGACCCCGGTAAAGTGATCCAGATGTTGTTTACCGGCCATTTCGTTGTCTATAGCACTGTATGAAACCAATCGAACGTCTGTAACAATCGTGCTCACCATTCGGTAATTTGCACATAACTGCTGAACTGCTGCTTTTATCTGTTTATGTGAGCCCTCTCATCAAGATTCAAATTTTTGCATGTGCACCAGCTTTCTATTGAACGGCCACAGTTTTGCAAATCGCCACAGGCTGTTTTGTTTGATTTTGCGGTTGTAATCTTTAGAAATAGTTGGTCCATAAGTTTCGCACACCAGCGTAGTTGTGTGAGGAAACCATGAACGTCCTAACATTAACCTTAAGATTTTGGAAATTCCACATTCACAACGATGTAGAATTTTTTTTGGTACAGAACCATGTTTGTTTGAACAGGATAATATCTCCTGCATCCTGTTATTATGGCATGGGACATTATCCTGTTCAAAGAAACAAGTTCAATTGTTGGATAGTTCCATTGGTCACTTTTCTGCAGAAGAAATGGACGGCTTTATTCGCTGCAATCTCTTGTTCTTTGAGGGAAAGATTACCCAGGAGGGTGGAATGTATCACAGCAGCCAAGGGGAAGGCCATTCCAACGAATGGCAGTGACGTCACTATTAAACTGAAGTGTATCCAGATACTTTTTGGAGGGTAATGTACTACACCATAATTTTACACGAACAAGTTAAAAAGTTAATCTACAGATTTACAATTAAAACTGACATTTTTAATAACTTATAATTAATTTTTAAATTAAATTTAAATTACAACAGATTTCAGGACAGTATCAAGATTTGTCTGCGCTGACCTGTATTCTGTGTACAATCAATGCTGATTCAACTGAGAGAAACATGATAACAGGCAGTAACCAATAAATAGAAGAGTAAACAAGAAAATCATTGGAAATACCCGTAACGATTTTTGGAACATATACAAGAATTTGTAAAGGATAAGCTTATCTTTTACAAATACTTATATATTCACTTCACTTGCACTGTATGGTTCAGGAAAACACTTACATTGAGTTCTTTGGAGGAAAAACACTCTTTGCAATGTTCACATTTCTCAAGTATTCCGGAACAGGAATTCAACAAATGCTCTAACAAGTCCTTCCGGCAAACCTTGGTTTTGCAGTTTTGAGGACAGTCTATTGTGGTATAGGGGCAAGATTCCAGATGCTCCTGTAAGTGATGAGAAAAGAAAAATAAAAGTATTTTTTAAATTGAACATTTAGGACCGCATGCATAAAACAGATAACATCAAAGATAGTAAAGCTTTTTGATGACACGAAGCGACTTGGGGTCGTTGCTTACCATTAATGTATTTCATAAAGTTTTCTGCAAGGGCCGAGAAGGAATATTTCTGCTTCTAAATACTCTTTACTTTAAAATTCTTCTTTCTTAAAATGTCGACAAGAAAGAATGAAGATTGGATTCTAATAAAAATTGTAAAAAGAACACAAACTAAAAAGTTGACGTGACCACTATTCGAGGAGCTGCGCAGTCGCAAATTTCCGTGGCATCTACAACGTTAACCACAAATTGTTTTCAACAGAGTCATGTCACCAGTAAAAGTTTTTACCGTGGAGCGTCCTGCAGACTGTAGTGGTTCTGTCCCCCACTGAGTGGCTGTGTGAGCTTCGACAATGTTGACCTGCGTTCCGATCGGACGATTCTTTGCAGGGCGATGATCATGGCGGCCCTTCGATCGTCTCTTGATTTCCGATCTATTTATTAGACAACTTTCATTAAGACAGTTCTTAGTCTTTGATTAAGAACTATCGGACGCTAAGTATGAAATGTTATGGTGCATCGATCTACTGGAAGAATATCGCTATGTTCTTCAATAAAGCAATATCACAGTACAGTAGAGAAAATAGGGTATTTACAAAATGCCTATTTAACATCTCTGCCCAACCTATGTTCAACATGTGCTACTTCCGCGTGATTGGTCATTGGTCTAATATCTCAAGTTATATTTGTGATATTAGGAGTGGGGTGCTACTCCTATCAGCAAAATAGAAGTTACGTTTACAGTGGGTTCGGGAACACTTAACAGTAAAGAGTAAGAATTGGTAAAACGTTGTCTGGTCTGATGATTACAGGTTCCTGCTGTTTTACACTGATGGGAGGTCCAGAAAAAGGAATCAGGTGCTGCAGGGTTTCCATGCGCTCTGCCAATTAATAATACACCATGTTACAAGGCCAGAATTGTACAGGACCAGAATATGACGAAAACAGTGAGTCCACCATCCGATCTTACCAGGTGGGAACAAGGCATCCTAGTGATAGCGGTGTTTACGTGGAGTACATTCCCTTGAAATCAGTGAAGCAACATATTATCTGGAAATTATTTCCGATCTATAGGGTCCCTTTATAGCTGTAACGTATCCATCTGCGAATGAGATCTACCAACAGAATAACGAGCCAGGTCGCAAGGTCAGAATTATACACAATGAGTTCCAGGCACAAGCTGGTGCGGTAGCCTTCCACAATAAAAACATAAATTCGTTTGAGCGACTGTGGGATGAGGGGAACGAACTCTTCGAAGCAGAGAAACGCAACCGTCCAATCTGTGCGCGGAGTAATTGAGTTAATATGGACCAGCCTTCCTTTTGCTTGTTGAATCGATTTGACGACGAATCCAGGCAATTCTGTGGGCTAAAGAGGGACCCACCCGCTAGTAGGAGTACATAATATGAGTAGCCCTTAGTGTAAATTTAGAATTAGAATTAAAATAAAAAGAATGGAATCAACGGAATCAGTAAAATAGATACTTGCCTTGACGTCCTTCAGAGGAAGTTCTACTGTGCACCCAATCTCACTGTGCAGGCATTTCACGTTGAGTCCATTGGCCCTATCAGGATCCATCTTGATTTCCACAGCTTTGAAGGCCTAAAAATTGAAAAAAAAAAAAAAAAAAACCCCACAAAATTATTGTTTTTATTTTATACTTGATGTCTAAAACAAACATAGAATAAAGGTTGCATAAAATATAAAATTAAATAACTTTTCTGTTTATACTCCGGGACGACCACATGGTCGGAGTTTATGCTTGTTAGATTAAATGGTTTCAAGCTTAATATGCTACACAAGAAAACATCTCATTCTCAAGCGTTACAAACATATAAGATTTTCAAATTTTCATTTAAGATTTCCCATATGTACTTTCTTTACCCCACCTCAGCTAAACATTGAACCGATTCTTCTGATCAACTACAAGTGTAATCATTGGTTGGCCAATTTGTTACTGTCCAATCAATGATTCTTTGTCTATTAAAAATTTTGCTTGTTAGAGGAGTAGATCAACTTTTCACTTTTGCCCTAGTCTTCCTAACCTTCAGTTTATCATTGCAATTCATTAGATAACGATTTCTGCTAGTTTGCTGGTTCAGATTAAGAATGTGGTTTCAAAAGAATGAAATTTAAGGCAAGGGAAGAATTTTGGGCTGGAATCATTAATGCTGGCACTTACATATGGAGAAATGCTGTTGCATTAGAAAGACAATAAAAAAGGCCCTCGTGGATACAGCAGTTATTATAATCATCGTCCTCCATACACAGAGTGGAAAAGACCTGAGTTCGAGTTTTAGCATTAGTAGAGGCATTTGATGCAAGAAAGCAAGCTTATGCAGCATCACCAAAAAAAAAAAAAAAAAAAAAAAAAACCCACTTCCACTTCACCCCTCTGTTAGTTCAAAATACCTGTCCAGCTGAGCCTTAAACTTATTTAGGCTATCAACCTCCACGACAAGGGATGGAAGTCTGTTCCACCAACCAACCACCCGCTGGCTAAAGGCAAATTTCCGCATGTCTATCCTACATCTGTCTTTCCTCAATTTGAATTTATGCCCTCTCAGGTGATTATTCTGAGCTAGAGAAAGAATCCCATCAGCATTGAGCATGCTCAAACCATTCAAGGCTTTATACACCTCTATCAGATCACCTCGCTGGTGCCTAGTCTCCAGACACTGTAATTTGCAAAACATAAGCCTTTCTTCGTAAGAGCACCCCTTTGTTCCATTCACTAATCTTGTTACCCTTCTCTGTACTCGTTCCAGCAGCTCTACATCCTTCTTGAAATGAGGCCTCCAGACCTGTATACAGTACTCTAGGTGTGGCCTGACCATTGCCTTATACAAGGGAATAATCACCTCCTTATCCCTGCTGGAAAATTCCTGTATATCATTGACAATACTCCATGAGCTACTCTTGCAGACCGTCTGCACTGCTCAGAGAACTTCATATCTGCCTGCATAACCACCCCCAAGTCCCTTTCATTCTCTACCACTGTCAGTGTAGTACCACAGAGTTGATACGTTGCTCTGGGGTTGCTGTTTCCCATGTGTAGTACTTTACATTTGTCAATGTTAAACTTCATTTGCCACCTCTCAGCCCATCTGCTCAACCTTTCCAGATCCTGTTGCAGCAGCATAGTGTCAGTAGTGTCGTTGACAATCCTGCCAACCTTTGTATCGTCTGCAAACTTGGACATTAAGCTTGATATACCATCATCAATATCATTTATAAATACAGAAAACAATAATGGACCCAACACTGAGCCCTGAGGGACTCCACTAATAACATTAGTCCACGACGAGCAGTGTCCATTGATTACCACTCTCTGTCTTCTCCCCCTCAACCACCCCTTTATCCATAGCAGCAATTTGCCTCCAATGTCACACTGCTCCAATTTGTGTAGCAGTCTTCCATGTGCAACAGTATCAAAAGCCTTTCTAAGATCCAAGTATATAATATCAAAGCTATTCCCTGCATCCAGTTCTTTTGTGACTGCATCATAGTATCCAATCAAATTGGTCAGGCAAGACTTCCCCTTAACAAAACCATGCTGTGTCCGAGCTATAACTGAAGTCTTGTCTAAATGATCCTGCAGTGCTTCTTTAACCAGTGCCTCCATTAATTTTCCTGGAACAGAAGTTAAGCTCACAGGTCTATAATTACTTGTGTCAGCCTTTGATCCTCCTTTGTGAATTGGGGTCACATTTGCACATTTCCAGTCTATGGGTACCTCCCCTGAGTCCAAGGAAGCTCTCATAATTATGGCTAAGGGTTTGCCTACTTCCTTTGCTGCCTCCTTTAATATAACTGGATATATCCCATCCACCCCGGGTGCCTTTCTTGTGTTTCTCTTCAACAGTTTCTCCTCCACTTTACTCCCAGTTATTTCAAGATTCTGTAGCTTACTGCTAGAGTTGAATACACCTCTGGCATTCCCCTCGCTGAATAACTCCTCATGTGTGAATGTCGATGAAAAATATTCATTTAGTTTGTTAGCTACCTGAGCAGGATCAGCAACAGTTGACCCATCAATATCAAGTGGACCAATCTGATTCATCCCCCTTCCTTCTAGAGTTTACATAAGTAAAGAACTCTTTGCTGTTTTTCTTTGCATCCCTTGTCAAGATTTCTCGTAATCTGCCTTCGCCTGCCTAATCTCCTTTGTAACTTGGTTGCATATCAACTTGTATCTATCATAGGCTTCTGTGTCACGTGTTAATTTGTATGTATCCCATGCATTTTTCTTCTCTGCCACATACCTCATTAGTTCATCTGACATCCATTTAGGCCTAAACCTTGAACAATATTTCTTAGTTGGTATGTAAAGCCTAGTAGCTTCCAAGATAAGTTCTTTGAATGCTTCCCATTTTGAATTTGCTGTTGGTAACATCATCAGTTGGTCCCACTGTATAGAATTTAAATACTGTCTCAGTCCATCGTAGTCGCCTTTACGGAAGCAATAACCGTTCCCTTTACCCCTAATGGTAGTTACCTCTTTGAGTAAATCCCACTTCAGCACACTGTGATCACTGCCACCTAGTGGTTCATTTATCTGCAAATTCTTAATGCATGAAGAATCACTGCTGATAATCAAATCAAGAGTATTACTCCCTCTAGTTGCCTCCCAAACATGCTGATGTAGCCCTGCTAGTGTGTGAGTGACCAGCCCCCAAATTCCAGTCAATATCTGGGAAATTAAAATCTCCCATTATAAGACTCTCTGATTAACTGGCCCACTCTATTTCCCTGTACAATTTCTTATTATACTCATCAGAGTCATTAGGCCTATAGCACACTCCTACTCTCAATTTTGATCTCCCAATGCTTATGTCACACCAAACTGACTCAACGCTGCACTGTCCAGCAATGTCGACTGGCTTCACTTACTTGGATTTTATGTGTTTCTTAACTAATAGCATAACCCCTCCTCCCTTCCTATCCTGTCTATCCTTTCTGTAGACGTTGTACTCCCCAAATTGCAGTTCTGCATCCCTTATATCTGTGTGACACCACGTCTCTGATATCCCAACAATATCTGCCTTTGATGTTTTGAGCAATACCTCAAATTCATCAAATTTATTTACTAAACTCCTAGCATTGGTGTACACGCAAGTATACATGCACCTGTTTCTATTCTTAGTTACCCTAACACAACCCATGTGTTTACTTGTACCGCAATAGGTCCCAGCAGTCTCTGAAATATCATGCATCTTGTTTTTCAGGCTTCTGCTCATTCTAATAGAAGCAGTTCAAGAATCTCTTTCACCTCTGCCAGTGGCTACTGTCAATCTATTGGTCTTTGCCTCCACCCAGGCTAGCAGTTTTCCGACCCACCTAACACTGCCTCGATAGCATCAGCAAACATTCTTGCACCTTTCTATTTAAGTGTATCCCATCCCTGTAGAAGCAATCTCTCCTGTTAACAAGTACAGTCCAGGCTGAAAAAAATTCTACCCCTTGAGCCTTGCACAATCTTTCCAGGGCCGAACTGATCGACAAGGCTCTCATCATGTACTCCTTCCTATCGTGTCTGGGCAGAATTGCAGACACTTTCAAATTCAACCCTAATTCACGGCTTTTGTTCAACAGTGACCTGTACTTGTTAAGTAATTCTGCCGGTCTCCTACTCTTAATATCATTAGTTCTGTCAGTGACGCGAGGAATTTTTATGGGACTTTTCGTAACGTGACTTTAGTCGGGCTGAGGCGAATCCAATGCAGTGTTCCTTAGCATTTCACTTAAAAGAATACTCGATTGGATCCCACCCGCAAGTTTTCCACGTGCAAGAAAGCATGTATGTCACTTATACATGCTTTTACACTATTGTAGAATCCTATGCTATTGTTTTGATTTGATTTGCGATTCTAGTAGCGCACTTTGTTCCTATTAAAGAAGAGTACAGAAATGTGAAAGGTGCTAGAGAAAATCAAATACGATGACTAGTATAAATGGGATATCTGTGGGGATTTAAAGAATCTTGAATTTCCCACAGATGCTTATGAATTCTTTCTGGTTGTGCATGGTTCCACTAAGTTCCCTTGCTTCATCTGCCTCTGGGACAGGAGGGCAGTAGATGAACATTACAAAGAAGAGAATGATCTGCCAGAAGTTGCAGCAGGGAATCGTTGAACTTATTTGCTTAATTCGCTCCTTCACGATGGCCGCAGGCATATGTCTATAACGCATATACATAGAACTACTTGAAAGCATTCTAATATTAATTACAGGACACGCTTTGCACTCACCTGATTTGGATTTTTCATTTTGTTGACGGGACAAGATGGACAAATATATTTATTCTCTCTTATTTCTACGCATTTTGAACACAGCACGTGCCCACACTCGATCGCCCACATTGTTATCCGTTTCTTGAGACAAATGGAACATTCTTGGAAGGGTGACATCGAATTGTCATTCACCTCCAGACAGTCCATAATCGAAGAAAAGTCGGAAGCCATGTGAGAAATAACTGCAAATAAAATTTTTCTTTTAAAATAATAGTTTGAGTTATTTTTCTATTTAATGCGGTACAAAATTTCATAGAATATTATCATTAGTGTCTGGGGGTCTTATTTGAAAAAAATTGATTAGAATAAATGAGTAATGCTTCTTGCGTCATTCGTTGCATAATTTAGTATAGAATGTCGAATCCAGTAAAAGTTACTTTATTTTATAGAGTCACCCGCCCTTCAGATTTGGGTATAAAATCTTTTTTTAATAAGTGCTTCTTTACAAAGCATGAAAATATTATTATCCTATAGTAAATCATGCTTAACTAACTTAGTAGGCTATTTTTACAGTTACTCATGAGCTGGATTTAGAGAATAATTTTGATCTAGTTTATTTGGACTTTAGCAAAGCATTTGACTCGGTACCTTATGAAAGGTTACTGTCTAAGTTTGAACAGGTTGGGATTATTGGTAATATTCTAAGGTGGATTGCTAGGTGGCTGCAGGGTAGAAGGTTGTGGTTAATGGATATTCTTAAGATTGGTGTAACGTCGGGAGTGGGGTCCCTCAATGATCGGTTCTTGAACCACTGCTGTTTCTCATTTTCATAAATGACATCGACGAAGGGATAGAAGGCGTGATGTCAAAATTTGCAGATGACATAAAGATTGGCGAGTTGTTAATGATCGGTGCCAAGCAGGGCTCCTTCAAAATGACTTGAACAGACTTCAAAGATGGTCAAAGGAGTGGCAGCTATATTTTACTGCTGCTAAATGCAACCCACAAATAAATTATACACTTGATTGGGTTTAATTGAAAACAGCGTAGGAAGAAGGGATCTGGGAGTTATAATACAAGCAGATATGAAGTTTCCTGAACAGTGTAAAAAGGCAACCAGGAAAGCCCATGGTGTCTTATCGATGATTTATCGAACGCTATTCTGTAGAGACAGGGAGGTCATACTTCTACTGTATAAGACCACATTTGCAATATTATGTTCAAGTATAGAGACTTCATTTGAAAAAGACATCGAGCTTCTTAAAATGGTCCAAAGGCAGGCAACTCTAATGGTCAGATCGGCAGAAGGACCAAGTTTGGTTATTGATTATTGAATATTTGGTTATTGCTTATGTGGGCTGCAGACCTTGGCAGCCAGGCACCTCAGAGGCGACCTGATTGAGGTTTATAGGGCTCTGAGAGGGATTAGTAAAGTGAATGAAGGTAGAATTCTCACTGTTCTAAAAAATTGTTTATAATAGAAGAAGATAATTACAAATCTTTCACAAATTTCACACAAAAAATATAATATTTGAAATGAGAAGGAATATCTAATGAAGGGCATTTCACCCCCCCCCCCAAGCAGCCAAACAATAATCAATAATCAAATATGCCCATGTCTTTCACCACGCCCAGATATTAACATTTTAACCTGACAGGGCAGCTGTTTCCATCTCCCTGACCGATACTTGACTTGACAAAAGCGGATTGACCGGGATTCACCCTCCTTCGGAACACCCTGCCCAGTGTAAGGAGTTGGAGGACCCCACACACACTATGCAGTCATGTAGAGGAGGGAGATGTACAGGCAGCCAGGGAAGCAACTTAGTTCAAAAAGATTAGTAAGTTAGTAGCCAGGGGACGAAATGTAGAATGAAAGTGTGAATGAATTAAATAAGTGAATGTGCTGGGTACTGAATGATTGTGAATACTGAATAAGTGAGTAAATGTGCTGGGTACTGAATGATTGAGTGAAAAAGGAGTTGTGGTAAAAGGGAATGAATGTTAGTTTTGGTGAAAGAGTAATCCAGTAAGGGAGCAAGAGAGAGCAAACGAGTGTTGTGGTAAATGGGAGTGAGTGAAGGAATGAATGCAATTGGCTGCATAATTTATTTAGCTTAAGGTACTAACACAACCTGATCTATATAGTAACAACACCAGCACACTGTACTCCTCTCTGGCCTGTACAAAATGCAGCCAGGGCTGCATTGCAACTGACTACACTCCTCTGGCACTCCAGCTAGTAAGTTGGAGTGCCAGAGGAGTGCAGACCAGTAAGAAAAAGCCGAACAAATGAGATGAATGCCAGAAGAATGAATGAGAGTATGGTTGCAAGTGTGAAAGAATAAAATACATACACTGAGTGATCACTGAATTATGGCCACCTATCTAATACTTCGTAGGTGTTCCTTTTGCCCTCAGTAGCATTAGCATTAGCATTAGCATTAGTAGAGGCATTTGATGCAAGAAAGCAAGCTTATGCAGCATCAGCCAAAAAAAAAAAAAAAAAAAAAAAGTAACATAAATAAATAAAAATAACCACTTCCACTTCACCCCTCTGTTCGTTCGAAATACCTGTCCAGCTGAGCCTTAAACTTATTTAGGCTATCAACTTCCACGACAAGGGATGGAGGTCTGTTCCACCCACCAACCACCCGCTGGCTAAAGGCAAATTTCCGCACATCTATCCTACATCTGTCTTTCCTCAATTTGAATTTATGCCCTCTCAGGTGATTTTTCTGAGCTAGAGGAAGAATCCCATCAGCATTGAGCATGCTCAAACCATTCAAGGCTTTGTACACCTCTATCAGATCACCCAGCTGGTACCTAGTTTCCAGACACTGTAATTTGCAAAACTTAAGCCTTTCTTCGTAAGAGAACCCCTTTGTCCCATTCACCAATCTAGTTGCCCTTCTCTGTACTCGTTCCAGCAGCTCTACATCCTTCCTGAAATGAGGCCTCCAGGCCTGTATACAGTACTCTAGGTGTGGCCTGACCATTGCCTTATACAAGGGAATAATCACCTCCTTATCCCTGCTAGAAAAATTCCTATATATCATTGACAATACACCATGAGCTACTCTTGCAGCTCGTCTGCACTGCTCAGAGAACTTCATATCTGCCTGCACCACCACCCCCAGGTCCCTTTCATTCTCTACCACTGTCAGTGTAGTACCACAGAGTTGATACGTTGCTCTGGGGTTGCTGTTTCCCATATGTAGTACTTTACATTTGTCAATGTTAAACTTCATTTGCCACCTCGAAGCCCATCTGCTCAACCTTTCCAAATCCTGTTGCAGCAGCATAGTGTCAGTAGTGTCCTTGACAACCCTGCCAACCTTCGTATCGTCTGCAAACTTGGACATTAAGCCTGATATACCATCATCAATATCATTTATAAATACAGAAAACAATAAAGGCCCCAATACTGAACCCTGAGGGACTCCACTAATAACATTAGTCCACGATGAGCAGTGTCCATTGATTACCACTCTCTGTCTTCTCCCCCTCAACCACCCCTTTATCCATAGCAGCAACTTGCCTCCAATGCCACACTGCTCCAATTTGTGCAGCAGTCTTCCATGTGCAACAGTATCAAAAGCCTTTCTAAGATCCAAGTATATAATATCAAAGTTATTCCCTGCATCCAGTTCTTTTGTGACTGCATCATAGTATCCAATCAAATTGGTCAGGCAAGACTTCCCCTTAACAAAACCATGCTGTGTCCTAGCTATAACTGAAGTCTTGTCTAGATGATCCTGCAGTGCTTCTTTCACCAGTGCCTCCATTAATTTTCCGGGAACAGAAGTTAAACTCACAGGTCTATAATTACTTGTGTCAGCCTTTGATCCCCCTTTGTGAATTGGGGTCACATTTGCACATCTCCAGTCAATGGGTACCTCCCCTGAGTCCAAGGAAGCTCTCATAATTATGGCTAAGGGTTTGCTTACCTCCTTTGCTGCCTCCTTTAATATAACTGGATAGATCCCATCCACCCCAGGTGCCTTTCTTGTGTTTATCTTCAACAATTTCTCCTCCACTTTGCTCTCAGTTATTACAAGATTCTCTAGCTTACTGCTAGAGTTGAATACACCTCTGGCATTCCCCTCGCTGAATAACTCCTCATGTGTGAATGTCGATGCAAAATATTCATTTAGTTTGTTAGCTACCCGAGCAGGGTCATCAACAGTTGACCCATCGATCTCAAGTGGACCAATCTGATTCATCCCCTTCCTTCTAGAGTTTACATAAGTAAAGAACTCTTTGCTGTTTTTCTTCGCATCCCTTGCCAAGGATCTCTCGTAATCTGCCTTCGCCTGCCTAACCTCCTTTGTAACTTGGTTACAGATCAACTTGTATCTATCATAGGCGTCCGTGTCACGTGTTAATTTGTATGTATCCCATGCATTTTTCTTCTCTGCCATATGCCTTATTAGTTCATCTGACAACCATTTAGGCCTAAACCTTGAACAATATTTCTTAGTTGGTATGTAAAGCCTAGTAGCTTCCACGATAAGTTCTTTGAATGCTTCCCATTTTGAATTTGCTGTTGGCAATATCATCAGTTGATCCCACTGTATAGAATTTAAATACTGTCTCAGTCCATTGTAGTCGCCTTTACGAAAGCAATACCCCTTCCCTTTACCCCTAATGGTAGTTACCTCTTTGAGTAACTCCCACTTCAGCACACTGTGATCACTGCCACCAAGTGGTTCATTTATCTGCAGATTCTTAATGCATGAAGAATCACTACTGATAATCAAATCAAGAGTATTACTCCCTCTAGTTGCCTCCCGAACATGCTGATGTAGAAAACAATCATCCAATAAATCCACAAAAGCCTTGCTACTGTGTGAGTGACCAGCCCCCAAATTCCAGTCAATATCTGGGAAATTAAAATCCCCCATTATAAGACTCTCTGATTTACTGGCCCAGTCTATTTCTCCAAACAGTTTCTTATTATACTCATCAGAGTCATTAGGCCTATAGCACACTCCTACTCTCAATTTTGATCTCCCAATGCTTATGTCACACCAAACTGACTCGACACTGCACTGTCCAGCGATGTCGACTGGCTTCACTTCCTTGGATTTTATGTGTTTTTTAACTAATAGCATAACCCCTCCTCCCTTCCTATCCTGTCTATCCTTTCTGTAGACATTGTACTCCCCAAATTCCAGTTCTGCATTTCTTATATCTGTGTGACACCACGTCTCTGAAATCCCCACAATATCTGCCTTTGATGTTTTGAGCAATACCTCAAATTCATCAAATTTATTTACTAAACTCCTAGCATTGGTGTACACACAAGTATACATGCACCTGTTCTTTTTCTTAGCTACCCTAACACAACCCATGTGTTTACTTGTACCCCAATGATTCCCAGCAGTCTCTGAAATATCCTGCATCTTATTTTCCAGGCTGCGGCTCATTCCAATAGAAGCAGTGCAAGAATCACTTTCACCTCTGCCAGTGGCTACTGTTAATCTATTAGTCCTTGTATCCCCCCAATCTAGCAGTTTTCCGACCCACCTAACATTGCCTCGATAGCATCAGCAAACATTCTTGCACCCTTTCTATTTAAGTGTATCCCATCCCTGTAGAAGCAGTCTCTCCTGTTAACAAGTACAGACCAGGCTGAAAAAAATTCTACCCCTTGAGCCCTGCACAATCTTTCCAGGGCCGAATTGATTGACAGGGCTCTCATCATATACTCCCTCCTATCGTGTCTGGGCAGAATTGCAGACACTTTCAATTTCAACCCTAATTCACGGCTTTTTTTCATCAGTGACCTGTACTTGTCAAGTAATTCCGCCGGTCTCCTACTCTTAATGTCATTAGTGCCAACGTGTACAACTATATCACCTTTTGTGCCCTTAAAAGATGATATCCGCTCTACAACGTCATCAACTTTTGCCCCTGGCAGACATACCCTGGTCCTATTCCACCTATCCTTTTTACAAAGCATGTTTCCCGTTTCCCTGACAATAGCGTCACCAACAACTACTAGTTCCTTTGGGACCAGCGCATTCTGCCTTGGGGGTTGCCGCTGTGTTCCGCGATGACCAAGTGCAAGCTCTGGCATTGGTGTGGGCAGCTGAGAGCTTGATGGGCCCCTCACTTGTAATCCTTCGAGGGCATCCACCCTATCCTTCAAGCTCTCATATAGGCCCATAACAACACTGAGTTGTCGCCTTATCTCCTTACACTCCTTGCATCGCACACACACAAAGACATTCCCCATGGCAGTATCATGTCCCATACTTGACTGCTCCGCAAACATCAAGCAAATAGTGCATCTTACAAGGCTGTGATTCAGAGGACAACTGCCCCCCTCAGTTCTCCCCTGGTCCACAGCATTCCCATTAGCTTGAGCCCTTTGCTTTGCTGCTCTGGTTTGAGTCATGATTTAGATTTACTTTCAATAAAATTTCAATTTCTGTACAAAATTAAATCCTAAACTTGTATCCAAACACAGTTATAACGCTATATTTATGTTTCAGTAACGAGTGTTATCTACGGAATATTTACGTTTCAGTAACGAGTGTTATCTACGAAATATTTACGTTTCAGTAACGAGTGTTATCTGCGAAATCCCTTTATATAACTTTCGTATCAAGTTATGTATTAATTATTTGTTTTTACTAATTATTTATGTTACGTAACCTAAGTGGTTATATGTATAATTAATTATGTTAAATAAAATTAATTATATTACGTTTGTAATCTAAGTCGTTATATGTATTTATTTAAACGTACAATTTAACTGCTAACGAAGTTCAACTAACGCTATCTAGTACGGTATATCGTATCACAAAGGCGGGAAAATTACGAACGGTTAGCGGAGTTGAAACACGTGGAAACCTTTACCGATACTTTTATGCAATTACAAGGCCGAGTAAAGAATAAATACACCAAATTAATCAGAAAATCACAAAATAATGTTATACTACTAAATTTAAATCAAAAGTTTTAGAAAAACAATAATTTCAAATCAATAAATAAGAAAAATCCACTTAGCGGCTTTGAAAACGACCGTCTCTAGTGCAGTATAGCAGCTATCCGACGTGGCATTGATTCAACAAGATGTCGGAAGCGTTCAGGAAGTATGGCCAACCAAGCTGTCTGTAATACGGTCAGCAATGCAGATATGGAAGTGATTGGCATATCCAGATGCCTCATATGCCTTTCCATAGTGTCCCACAAGTGCTCTATGGGATTGATATCGGCAGAGTTCGGAGGCCAGTCGATATGCTGGAAGTCAGAACTGCGTTCCTCAAACCATTCCTGCATAACAAGTGCCCGATGGCTTGGCGCATTGTCATCTTAGAAGGCACCATCACCATTCAGGAAAATGTGTGACATAGCGGGGTGTATACAGTCAGCAAGCAGTTGACAATAGTGGAGACCACTGATACGTTGTTCCACATGTACCAGGGGTCCAAGTTCGTGCCAGTGAAACGTGCCCCACACCATACAATCGCCTCTACCAGCCTGCAATTTTGATACCATGCATGATGGATGGATCAAGAGCCTCATGTTGTTGACGCCAAATCCGTACACGACCATCCATGGTGTGGAGTAAATAACGTGACTCATCTGACCAGCACACCTTCTTCCAGTCTTCTAACGTCCAACTTGCATGCTCTTTGCACCAGGCGAGTTTATTATGCCAATGAACCTTGTTTAGGAGAGGATGCCATAGGGGTCATCTGCTCGTATAGCCCATACGTGCGAGCGTGCGACGCATGGTCATGATATTGTTCTGGGTTGGCCCATGTTGTATTGGGTAGTCAACTCTTCAACAGTGCTGCGCCTGTTCGCCTGTAGGATTCGTCGCGCCCGGCACTCACTTCTAACATCAACCTTTCGCTGACCTTTGCAGTTTTGCCGCTGGATCGTTGTTTGACCATTTTGACGGCAGTCCTGGTACAGTTTAACTATGATGGCTCTCAAACACCCCTCCCGTTCAATTGTTTGGGAAATCGAGGTACGAGCTCGTCAAGCACCCATAATCTGTCCTTTATCAAAGTCTAATAAATCCTTCCTTTTACCCATGACGCTCGGAATTTTACTATCTACTGAACCACTGACACCTTATCTATGCTACGTAGGTCGACTAACTCCGCACTCTCGTACCTCACTTGGTCAATGGGTTGCATTCAGTTTTCATAGGAGTGGTCATAATTTAGTGATCACTCAGTATATGTCCAATTTTAGTACTTCTTTTGTTCTCTACTCTTTTAAGTTACTTAAATTTAGTTATTAGCTATCTAGCCCATTAAAATACACCACACACCATTGCAATCCCCCCTAGTGTGAGAAAAAAGAAGGATAAATGAGAGAAAAAAAATACATAACAGAAAATGTAAGAAAAAAGCACAAAATCAGAAGGAAAAAAAAAAAAAAAACAGAATAAGAGCAAAGAGGGAATTACTACTGAATGGAAAAATTTGTCTCTCATCCCCTTTCCCCCAGGACGAGTGGTGGACAGATGGACCAGCATGGTTCCCCCTCCCTACTCAAGCAGACACCACGCCTTAGCTATTTAGCTGGCGTGGGAGCAGGACTTATCCCTGACCAGTGTGGAAATGAGCAGCAAACAGGTGCCCCAACATGGGATCCCTTTACCTTTGTGTTGGTTGTTCTCTCATTCCTGTCCTATACACTGTACACTATGTTCTAAAAAAATTCCTCAACTAGGGGTCAAATTCAAATTACAGAGTTTAAGGCTTAGATTAGATTGAGGAAATTTTCTTTAGCCAGCGAGTTGTTGATTCGATTGCTGGAACAATTTGAATAAATTCAAAGATCAATTGGATAATTTGTATTTTCAAATTATACAAAATATAATTTGTATTTTCTTATCTATTTTTTTTTTTTTTTTTTTGTCAGTGCAGTAAAAGCCTGTGGCGTCCTTGCACTATATGGCAAATACTATTACTATTACTATAGGCTTATTGTCAACCTGATTTTTATAAAACAATTTTCTGCATCTCTAAATAACTTTTTAACTTACAGATACTGCCAACGAGTATTCACAAATTATTCCATATAGTGGAATATTAATATTTCACTATTTCAATATATTTTTATAATATTCAATAAAACATAAAAAGGTAAAATTCAGCATTTACTTTATTGATTAACTTAAAATACCGATTTCACAGTATTACTGTATGCACTTAAAGAATCACTAATGTAAGCTCTTCAATACCAGCTATTTTCCCTTCCGTTCCTTGCATTACAGCGCCAAACCGGAGGTGCGACAAACAATGAAATCTCCTTACCGGAAACCGCAAGAGACTACTCTTTCAAAAGTTTCAAAAGCAGCACGTTCGTTTGAATGAAACGTGTTTCTTTGTGTGCTTACGGGAAGTCAGTGTTATTTAGCATTTTCACAGAATAAATCAACATGCTGTTGAAAAGGATATTTTAGAGCTCCATACAAGCAGGTATTTCATAAGTGAGTAATAATTTTTAAACATTATTATATTCACGCTAATATAACGTAGTCTTACAATACTGCATTACGACAGCATACTGTGGATCACCTGGCAGCTGGTTTTGCATAACAAAGAAAAAAATTAAAAGAGTTTTGCAAAAAAATAAATAAATACTTTTTGTAAATACATTGTAATATTTAATATTTTTAAATACTTTGGTTCTGTGAATACTTTTTTTTTTTAAAATATTTACAAAGTCGTTTGTAAATAAACTTTTCCAAAAGTTTATTTACAAACGATTTTGAAGGTGGCGCTAATGTATCAAAGTTTTATGAATAATCGAAGAATGCTTTTATAGTTTGCTCATCTAGCAGTTGGGAAGCCAAGATGCGTAATTATCTCGGCACATAAATAATTAATAATAATAATAAATAAATAATTTTTTTCTTACATTATATGAAAAACGCTGTCACAAAATTGACAAAATATATTGATCCCTGTAATACAGAAAACAAATTTCGAACTAGACCCAGCATTTTTGGATTCAGGGGAAGTTTCCTATGGACTGGAAATACGCGAATGTACCCAATCGAGAGCTGCCAAAATTTTAACAACCAACCAGTTCCTTATAAAAATTTCGCATAACACAGTTTGTATTTTTTGTACCTTTGTCCATAAGAAGTGGCAATGCACTGAGCCATTTGGAATCATACCTGACAATAAAAGATATATATACAGGGTGTTTCAGTTAAACGTTTCAGAACTTCTAAGAGGGGTAGGGTACATCCTGACAACTCGAAATCATATAGCAATGTGGGGTCGGAAATGCTTTCCTGAAGCGGTGTTGTACACAGAAGCACCATAAAAAGAAAAGAGACCGTAAGTGAGAAATCGTTTTAATAATACATGAAAAGAAGCAAAAGGTACATGGATTAAAGTAAGTGTTCGAAGTTTCTTCCACGGGCTACAATGCACGCCTCACATCTCCGACGCATGGACATCCGAACATTCTGGAATACTCCAGGCGAATTTCGAATTTCTTCGGCAGCTACTGCGATTCTTGCAACCAGCTCCTCAGCATTGTCAACAGGGGTGTCATAAACTAGCGATTTCATATGACCCCAGAAATAAAAATCAAGACATGATAGGTCGGGTGACCGAGCAGGCCAACGCACGGGACCACCACGTCCGATCCACTGTTGACCAAATGTGACATCCAGGTAGTTACGAACATCTCCGCTATAATGGGCAGGGGCTCCATCGTGTTGGAACCACATTGTCTGTTGCGTCGATGCAGAAATCTGTTCATCTCTCAAAAGTTGTGGCAATACTTGCTGCAGAAAGATCAAGTAGATAGGTCCGGTTAGACGACACGGTAACAGGTAAGGTTCGATGAGGTGATCTCCCATAATACCGGCCCATACATTGCCCGAAAATCGAATCTGTGCTGCACGACGTCGTATTGCATGTGGGTTCTCGACTGCCCAGATATGGTCGTTATGCGTGTTGAAAATTCCTTCCCTTGTGAAGGATGCCTCATCGGAAAACAACACTTCAGCAGGAAAAAGGGGATTTGTAGCACATTTTCCAAGGTACCACTGTGCGAAAGCAATACGAGGTGCATAATCCTCCGGTTGCTGTGTCTGGACACGCTGCACGTGAAACGGATGCATGTCTTGTTCTCGGAGAATCCTCCAGACGCTGCAATGGGAAACCCCGACTGCGTTTGCTAGACTTCGTGTACTCGTTCTTGGATTCCCCTGTACATGCTACAGCACATTCTGTTCGACGGCTGGAGTCCGTGCTGTTCTTACCCTGTCCCTGTCAGCTCTTTCAAATGAACCTCTCTCAGCTAACCTCTGGTGCAGTCTTGCAAAGAAATTATGACTGGGAATACGCCTCGTCGGATATCGTTCCGCGTACAAACGCTGTGCGGCTGGCCCACTACAATTTGCAGCCCCGTACGCCAAATGCATATCGGCTAACTCTGCGTTCGTGTAATCATCCATCCTACTAACGTGGCGTTCTTGTTCAAGAAATTCGAAATTCGCCTGGAGTATTCCAGAATGTTCGGATGTCCATGCGTCGAGATGTGAGGCGTGAATTGTAGCCCGTGGAAGAAACTTTGAACACTTACTTTAATCCATGTACCTTTTGCTTCTTTTCATGTATTATTAAAACGATTTCTCACTTACGGTCTCTTTTCTTTATGGTGCTTCTGTGTACAACACCGCTTCAGGAAAGCATTTCCGACCCCACATTGCTATATGATTTCGAGTTGTCAGGATGTACCCTACCCTTCTTAGAAGTTCTGAAACGTTTAACTGAAACACCCTGTATATACATTTTTACGTGTTTATTACAAAAGAAAAAGGTATTGCTTAATTAAACGAATTTAAATTATACAATTGAAAAGAAAAAGATATAAAGAAGAGTGTATGAGTAAGCAAACCATAATATGTTTTAGAAAGAAATACCTATCATTCTTGTATTATGAAATAGTATACGTAAGCTATTTAGGTTAGTAGTAGACATGTATAGTATCTTATGTAAGGCGGCTCCCAAACGCTAGTTGAACTCCGCCATGTTACACTGTGATGTAAGCTTTTTAGGTTATTAAAATTTAAAAGTGTAATATAATCATAGTGTGTAAGCAGTGCCAGACCAAGGTATTTTGCGTCCCGGGGTTTCCCCCATCTCCGCGTTGTATGCATTGTTTGTGTAACACAGTACTCTGTGGAGGCCAGAGATATCAAACAGTATATGGGTATTGTTTTGTAGTGTAGTGTCGTGGTATGTTGTATCTCTGACCCTTTAGCGGTTGGACCCCAATTGGGACCTACCGTTGCCACACTTTGCCACGAGGAGGAAGGTCAGGTTCCCAATAGATTTTATTTCATACTCTGGCAGGCCCTGCCACCTAGTTTCCAGAGATTTAAATGGCAAGGGCCTATAAATAAATAAATATATATTGGGGTATACGCTAGAGGTTATATTATGATCGAATAGTATCAAGTCGAAGTAAAGTTGAAATTTTGACAATTAATTTAGGTTTGTTACGTGGGGTTTGGACGTGCACTGGCTGTTTAAGCAGAGTGGAAAAGTTAGAGATATGGGATGAATAGTGAAGGCGACCCCAGAAAGGCAGTGCGGACAGGCCTCATTAGAGGGAAGAGAGGGCAGCGGGGAGGGGCCAGCCGTCCCCGCTTGGAGATAGGGAGTAAAGGCACCTAGCAAGGGAGCATGGTGCAGATCGCCCAATGGCGTGTGGGCAGCGAGCTGCCTCTTGTGGTTGTCAGTAGTTGGCGTCAGGGCTGCATCTAGAGCTTTTCAGGCCATAGGCATAGAAATGAAAGTCGGAGCCCTTCTTATATAAACAAGAATGAGGGTGATATTTGTTACAAATACCTCTGTGCGGACCCTAGGCACGTGCCTATTTTGCCTAGTGGTAAAAGCGGCCCTGGTTGGTGTCAGATCGTGGTAGTGTCGAGGTCAGTGGTATGATCATTCATAATCTTGTTCAATGGTTCTTGTCATGTCACTCAGTCCATTTATCGAGTCCGTCACTTCAGTCAGTCGGTAGTTAATGTCAAGTCGTTCATAGCCCTGTTCAGGTTTATGCCCAGTCCTGATGAGTCTCCAGTCTGTTAGTAAGGTCATCTTGTCCGGCGGCGGTGATGTTTATCCGATTCCAATTCTTTCAGGGGACAGGGGTTCCCTGTCGAGGCTCAGTCTAGCTTATCATTGACCAAGGGCTTTAGTAGCGTATGATCAGTGCCGTCGTACTATGGTAGGCATCCACGCAAATGCCAACGACGCCATTTGGGTAGGGCCGAAGCGCCACTACCCAAACGGCGTTCTGATTATTTAATTTTATGGGTAATCTATATGCCCTACGCAAATGCTTGATTTGCCTATTATACAAGTGAAATGAAAAAGATATAAAGAAGAGTGTATGAGTAAGGAAACTATAATATAATGTTTTAGAAAGAAATATCTTGTATTATGAAATATTTCATGTAAACTATTTAAGTTATTAAAATTTAAAAGTGTAATACAATCGTAGTGTGTAAGCAGTGCCAGACCAAGGTATTTCTGCATCCTGGGCAATGATTTTTCGGCGCCCTTAAGGATATATATTCCCCCCCCCCTCATTTTTCTTCTATTTTTTGCGCCCGGATAAGAGCCAAAAATCTCACGATGGCACGGTGTTTTTATTTTTATTTTATTTTATTTATTTATTTATTATTTTTTTTTTTTTGTTGTTGTTGTTTCTGGCGCTATGTAAGTAACTGAGTGCGGGATTGTGGACCAGGATGGTGTCTTTTTTTTTTTTTTTCTCTCTCTGCCGACAGGAGTAGGAGACTGATTCCTGAATGCCAGTGCTGGGAGGAAAGATTTATTATTAATATATATCTTTTATTTTTTTAATTAAATTTTATTATTTTTATTATTATTTATTTTTGTGTGTTTTTATTATTTATTTTATATATATATTTTTTTTATTTTTGTTTATTTTTTTTTTTTTTGCTGGCTCCCAGGCTTGGGCAACTTGGGGGGCGGGATTGCTGGCACCCTCTTGTCTAGCACTTCTACCGGAGGGTGTGGGAATTTTGCGCGGTCAGCGCAGACAATATAGTAGACCCAGGCCCGGCTGCACGTTCATAAAGACGGGCATCGGGTTGCAGTTATCCTAGGTGGTGGCTGGGTGTCCTGTATATAACATAAATTCGCACTTACACATTACACAAACCTAACACTTTTTTTTTTTTTTTCTTTACCAGGATTGTTTAAATATAATAAAGTCAGTGATATTAGGTGAATTTGGACAAATGTCTAGGGGCCACCAAAGACTATAATAAATAAAAATTTTAAAAAATAAAACTGAATATGGTAGTGATGGTCGTGGCGTTTTATTGCTCTGGGATGAGCTCCTTGGATCCACTATTGGTATGGGTTTTTGGATTATTCCCCTAGGTCTAGTTTTGTGCCTGGACGGCAGGGAGGTTTCGCCTTCTTGCAAACAAGTCCTGGGCGAAGCTTGAGAACGCCTCATATTCGTCCTTAGAATCTAGGATGTATTATTCTTTTCTCTAGATAGGTAGCGTAGTTTGGTGATTAGCCTACATTGAAGATCCTCATAAAGGTCACAGTGGTACATTACATGCTGCCAGGTCTCCGACTCCCCACAAATGCAGAGTGGGCTGTCTACCAGCCTAAAGGTAATTAGTTTGGCATTGAATGGGCCATGCCCTGTCATCAAGTAGGTTGTGTGAAGCTCGGAAGAAAACCAATATAATCATAGTGAAGTATACAATGCAATAAACAATATTGGATAACAATGGCGTAACCAGGATTTTTTTGTCAGCAGGTACGTTCACAGAAATAGGTGCCAATTGCCTAATGCTAAAAGGCGTCACAATACCAGATTTCGGCGTCAGGGGGTACAATGTACCTGCTGACCCTACCCTGGCTACGCCACTGTTGGATAAAAAACATTGACGATTCCTTAAAGTATGTTTGTCTCACATCAGGATGAAACTTGAACAAATAAGCAGCGCGCGTGCATGATAACAACTTTGACCTGTCTGTTATAGAAGTTGCTGTTTAACTACTAGAAATTCGCGTTTCTTTGCATTTGAAGTTTATTTTGTAAGCCGTATTATTTTCTACATCGTTGTATAAGATTAAGATTATTTGGTTTTTGAGATCATGTTAAACATTTTTTTGCGTAAAAATTTTTAACAACCGGTTCGCACGAACCGGCTCCGTTTCATCACTGAATATATTCCCAATTCACAAAGATAGAATAGAATACAGAGTGGTTATTAATGAACACTGTTCTTCATAGATTGATGTTATTAGTGGAACTCTTTCAGGGTTCATCATCATCATCATCAGCCATTCACTTGTGGGCTAATTGTTCTTTACTAAATTTATTTATATTGATGAAGGCATATCATACTGAATGTCTAGACTTATCCTGGTGGTCAGGAGCGCGAGTGCAGTAGCACATGCTCTTTGAGTGGACGCGGTTCAAGCCGTGACTGCTGAATATGATTAACGTTTGTATTGATTGATTTATTGTAAACTCTACTGACCTGTGGCGGAACATTATAATACAACGGTAAGCACATTATAGCCGTAGCAGCTTATGTGCCATTAAATCTTCATAACAACAATAACACAAAGGTTGGTAGAATAGTTAATGACAGTAATGAAGGTATGCTGCTGCAACAAGATTTAGGAAAAATAAGTAGAAAGGCTTGGAAATGGTAGTTGAAGTTTAACCTTGACAAATGCAAGTTAATCTGGAATTACTGCATATGGGTAGGAGTAATCGAGTGGTCAGGCACGTGGGTGGGTGCATAAGTACGCGTGCCCGGGGTTCAAGCCCGTGACTGCTAAATATACGGTGCTCTTTCTTGTATTCTGTCTATCTTGTGGACTCCTCCGACCGTTTGGTCATCCCGGAGTATAAACAGAAAATTTATTTAATCCCAGATTAATGTAATAATTGTGTGGTGATAATAATAATAATAATAATAATCTGCTGGAACGGGTTTACAGAAGGACAATAATATTGGTGAAGGAAACCAAAGGGTGGTCTTACCAATAAATTCAAATTCAGGAACGATGGTTGCAGGACAGATGTCCGAAAGTTTGCATTCAGCCAGCCGGTGGTTGATTGTTGGAAGTGGACAATTTGAATAAATTCAAGGAAGAACTGGAAAATTATTAGAGGGAGATGGACGGAAGAGGGAAGGTTTTCTTTTCTTTTTTTTTTCTTTTTTTTTTTTTTTGCTGATTTTTTATAAACTTGCTTTCTTACCACTACTAATACTAATACTCAGTCAGGGCTGTTCCACGATTTTCTAAATGGGGGTTGGCAAAGTAGTGTTTGAAACTATTCACTTCGGTGTTTCTGAAGCCTCCCCCACAGAGATTCTGTTGTGAAGTTTGACGGGAAAAGAACAAATATTGACTGGGACACGGTGGCAAAAGTTCTGTCGCCGTGTTTTGCCACCGTGGCATCTGGTTTCAAGTCACCTGGTGTTTTCAGACTGAATCTAATTTTTTTTTTTTTTTTTTACAATTAAAGTCTGAGGCTGGAAAAGAGTGCACATTTACGAAAACATTCTTCAACTTGGACATGTCATCAGATCTTTCGGTAAATACTACACGTAATGGAACAACTATAGAGGGTGTCATGAACTAAAATCTCTTCAATGTAAAAATTATATATCCTACTTCAGTCATACCAATACTTTCAGTAACCGATATGTAATTATTATTAATAAAATAAAAACATTGCATTATTATTGGTGAAGAGAACCAAGGCGCCTCCGTAGCCAGGTGGGAAGGAGTAGCAGTGCATAGCACACGCTTCTTGATTAGACCGGGGTTCGAGCCCGTCACCACCAAATACGGAGAATGCGGAAAGGTCAGGGAATGACCACCGCATATCCCGGAGCAATATGGCCTTAGTTGCTAATGCTCCTAAAAACCAAATAACAAACAAACAAACAAGAGAACCAAAGGGTGGTCTTTGGTTCCAGACATTAATAAAATCCATGAATTTTATTAATGTCTGGAAATTAAAACGTTTTTGCTGCCTGCCGATGACTCTTAAATGTAAAACACGTTAAATATGCTAGCGCCAGGACACGTTATGTATCTGGTATAGAATTTTTGTTTTTTTATTAATTACGATTTTTCACGGAACACTTGTTCACATCTCACGGAACGCAGTTCGGGAAACGCTGGCGTAATGTGTCATGCAGTGTCTTCTTGGCACTACGGACACAGTTCCAGAATACAGGAACCATTACAAAAAGAGCTGACCAAGGTCGCCCGAGGGCTATGTCATCCAGAACAGACCCCCATCTAGTTCTAACAGCAAGACTGTACCCTACGATACCTGTCATCAACTGTCTCTTGAGGTTGTTACAGCAACAGGTGAAAACATTTCCAACCGAACTGTGTTAAGAAGGCTCAATGTAAATGAACTCGACGCAATGAAGCCAGTGGTTTGTATACCATTAACCCCAAACCATCACGGAGCTCGTCTAAAGTGGTGCCATGTGACTTGGAGCCCTGACAAATGGCGTACAATTCTCTTCTCTGATGAGTACAGAAGATTATCTGAAGACAAAGAACGATCTCTCCAAATTTACAGAAAGGGACACTTACAGTGAAGGCGCCTCGTGTGGGGCGGAATAATGATCAATGGCCGCATCCCTCTCTTCATGATTTTGATAGAAGTACGATAAGTGTCCAGAGCTGCCGAGCACAGATCCATTTTGTATCCCCAATCTTATGTCCGGCTTTTTAGGGGTGCATTTGGCGCAGATTTTCTTTTCATGCACGACAACGCCACTCCACTGCGCATAGAGCTTAAGTGGTGGAGGAATATCTTGAAACTGAAGCTCACCACACTTAAAAAACGATCGAACATATATGGGACGCCCTTGGGCGTCATATTTCACTTTGACAGCCAGCTCCTCGATCACTTGGTGTGTTAAGATGGCAGGCCGTCTGACGACCATTGGCTGCGCTCGTGGAAGAAACGGATTTTACCAGAGAACTCATAGACACCCTTATATCGAGCATAGTTCACTGCTGTCAGAGCTGTTTAGGTGGTGAGCTCTGAATATTTTAACAATGGGCTCGCACTTTTGCCGATTTTTGAAATATCCTTTGGGGGGGAGGGGAGTACCTACCGAGTAAATCTGATCGGTCACGGAAGTGACGTCACCCGCAGCATCTGCCAGAGGCGCTTCCCAAGCTGAGGTCACTAGTCTGTGCGGAACACTCACTAGTAGTATGATTAGATTAGAGCGCGTGGCGCATTTTTCGTGACCAGTACAATATCTCGAGTTCTAACTTTTTTGGAATTTTTGAATAGTATGAGGTAAAAATCCACAAAGGGAATTTCTCTCGATTTTAAAGATAAACTGTCTTCCACAAAATCTCTAAAATCATTAATTTTTATTTCATATTTTATCAGAAAACAAATTTCTTATTCGGTTTTCACAGTCTTGCCACCGAAACGAAAGTTCTTTCAAATTCCACGATTTCCAGTAGAATATGTTTAATTTCCTTCAGAATTTTTCAAATTAGCGGTAGCATCGATAGTTTGAATAATTAATTTATCTGCTTTTAGCATGGTGATTTTGTAAAGCTTCTGAAATGTAATAGAGCTCCTGCAGGATGTCGATCATTAGTGCTTTTTTGAAATTACAGATTTAAAATCCTTCCATTCTCCATAACCCTCCCAAAATATACGCTAAATGCATGTTTGATGTCATATAGAAGTGACACATCTTGTCAATGCGAGTTCTTAACAAGACACAGGTATTGACCGTATTGTCCTTACTTATACTGTAATTGCTCTTTGTTATTCTTTGTCAGGTCAGCCATACACGCTCAAGAAATACATTTCGTAAACTGCTCAAAGGGTGTATCGACACATAAGAAAGCAGTTGACCATCATCTGTTGTCAGTTCCGGGAACCTGCGTTATTCGAAGTCCTTGTGCATGCGCGCTCGTTTCCCTCGCGCCAGACACATTTCCGATTTTACTTTTATATTTGATTATCAATACAGTAATACCCCGAAGTTACGCGATAGGTGGGTCCGACGAAAATCGCGTAAGTCGAATTCGCGTAAGTCGGGGTACAACTTTGCATATAAATACATGTAAATTTTACTTAATTGGGACCAAGGACTAACAAAAACACTAGTTTAGAAGAAAAATATTAATAAAATTGCAGTTCTTTATACATATTAATACAAAATATGTATTAAAAAAACAAATGACTTACGTTAAAAAGTTATTTCGATGTCGATGGCTTCATAAAATCTAACAAATTCGTCTGACGACACAGCGCCTTCTTTTTTTCACGCAGAATTTCTTCGTAGCAAGCTAATAATTTTTTTATTCCTTGCTTTGTAGCTATAACGCGTTCTTCGTTGGAGTCTGTTTTCTAAAATTTTTAAGCCCTTTACAATTGAGCCCTTTTCAATTTTCAACCTGTCAAGTTTGCAATTGTCATGTGCTTTTCGCCGTTGCTTCATTTAGGCCTGTAGCACGTGCAATATCACATGGTCTTTCATTTCGCTCAAAGCGTTTCACAATTTCATATTTTTTCTCTATCGACAGAGGCGGAATGGCCATAAGCCTTACCGGGGAAACCCCGGTGGGCCGGTGTGATTTTGGCCATAAACCATAGTATGAGGCCACTATAAATTTTCCCGGGTAAGAATTTTTGACCCAGTCCGCCTCTGTTTATCGATAATTGCTTTTCTTTTTCTCTCTGAATCTGCAGTGTCTTCACCAGGACGCTTCCTTTTCACACCTTTTTAATTAAAAGTATTTTACTCATTTTTAGGGAATAAAGCACAATTACAAAACGAGGAGGCACGCTTGATACGCATAAACAAAGCTGCGCGCATGTAGCAACTGAATAAACAACACCATAAAGGCAGAGATACACTATTAACACCTCACATTTCTAGGGGTTACTACCATAAAACAATAAAAATCCAGTTGCGTTTCTGCTAGTGAAATCTGTTATAAACTGGTAGTAAACTCGATCTAATTGCATTTGCGATTATACCGATAGCTGGAATTGTGTTGGTTTTTACGTTATTATGGTGAAATGTGTTTCCCCTTCACTGATATAAAAAACATAAAAGCAGCAAAGTTGAATTTTGTTCATCTTTCGCTCTCATTCTCCGCCGTCGCACCGTATATCGATAACATATGAAAAACGACCTTGAAGATAGTGAGCGGCAGCGTTGCCAAACTAAAAAATTAAGAACCGCGTAACTCCGAGTTCGCGTAAGTCGGGGTAGCGTAAGTCGGGGTATTACTGTACAGTAATCGATGCTCTTGATTTTGCCGATCACTAGCTGTATAACTGCCTACCCGTGTGAGACAAACCTTATCAACCTCTCTGCGCATAACCAAATCAGCTATTCCTATTATCTGAAATGGGGAAGTGGGTTAATCGCGTTAGTTCCTTTAGCCATTATTACTGTACTAGAATAAGTAAGGGCCAATAGTTTGGGAAATTCAAAATTCAACTGGATCGATGCAGCTGAGCTTTGAATTTTCCAAACATCATTTTTTTTTTAAATAAAACTTGAGAATTAGAAAATCGATATTACGTTAATTACGAGTCTTGTGAAACGTAAACCCTCTTCTTATATTAAAAAAAAATAAAAAAAAAAAATATATATATGTATGTACAGTATTTTGTAATACTTTGTTCTTATTCGTTTCATTTCCCATAATACTTCATTCTCTTAAGACGTAATTTCTTTGTATAAAAAGGGGACAAAGCGTGGTCTTCTTGAAGTTACTACTGCAGTAAGTATGATTGCAACAATACAAATATTTCTCAACAATTTCTTTTTTCGTCTCGCATTTTCGTTACATTTCATTGTCAGGTTCCCCTAACAGCTGCGTATGTCGCTTCAAATTCAAGATCGGTACATCAATCGGTTCTGTTTTACAGAGATATTTAGATACGTTGCACTCGCAAGTATACATCTCTTACTTTAGTTATCATAAATCCATTGTACCTTGTCTTCCAGAAATTATGAAAATCTGTGAATGATCAAGAAAATATTTACAATAAAAAAGCTCTTTTATTTCGTAATCATATATGCAAATCGAAATACCTAAAAGAAACGCCAAGGATGTTTCGCATAAACCATTTACAACTAGGGAAATATAATGGAAACATTTTTTTCATGATAAAATTTTAATATTGCGAATAAAAAATAACACGAAATATTTCCCATATCACAAATAACATAAAAACTATCACAAAACATTCCACAATATAAAAACAAATAAAAACAAACTTTCTAGAAAAAGTACACAAAAAATCACTTATTACATGAAAAGAGCTCTAGGTACTTTTAATGGCTCTAGATACTCAATAATTGCATTCAGGATTTCATTTGTAAAATAAATGATCGTCTCAACAATGGGCTCGCAAATTTTCAAAAAAAAAAAAAAAATAGCAATGGGGTCTCGCGAGCCCGCTATAGCTCACCACTTGTCATACTTATAGATGTCATACTTCAGTAAATACATTCTCACCACGTGAGAATGTATTTACTGAAGTGTTACCACATCAGTCTGCACACCTAAATACTGGCAATGTTTCAGGGTTCTACTAGACAATGAATTTTGGCTGTGGTTTATGTAAGAAAGACAATGTGGAATTCTATACAGCAGACCCGTACAAGCAGCAATAAAGACCTTGGCCTTCCGTCAAGAGACTAATGGTGTACTCCTGCCTTCAGGCCTCTTTAGTAATAGTAATCGAGGCATGTGATGAAAGAAAGCAAGCTTATGTAGCATCAGCACCAAAAAAAAAAAAAAAAAACATTTCACACATCTATTCCCTCTAAATGTTTGTTCAGTTCCTCCTTGAATTTATTTAAACTACAACGACAGATGGAAGTTTGTTCCAGCAATCAGCTACCCGCTGGCTAAAGGCAAATTTCGGCATATTTGTTCTATAACTGTCTTTTCTCAACTTGAATTTATGCCCCCTCAGGTTCGTAATCTGATCAAGAGGAAGAATCCCATCAGAATAGAGCATGTTCAACCCATTCTATACCTTATATACATCAATCAGATCACCTCGCAGGTGCCTAGTCTCCAGACGCTGCAATTTGCAGAACTTTAGCCTTTCTTCGTAAGACACACCCTTTAGCTCCGCTCACCAATCTTGTTGCCCTTCTCTGTACTCGCTCAAGCAACTCTACATCTTTCCTAAAATGACGCCTCCACACCTGTACGCAGTATTCAAGGCGTTGCGTGGCCTTTGCCATATACAATGGAATAATCACCTCCTTTTCCCTACTGGCAAAATTCCTGTACATCATTTACCCCCATATCTGCTCTGGCAGCCTGTCTGCACTGCTCAGAAAATTTCATATCTGACTGCACGATTACTCCCAGGTCTTTTTCATTTTCAACCACCCTAAGTGTAGTACCACACAGTTGGTATGTTTCTCTGGAGTTACTTTTACCCATATGCAGTACTTTGCATTTGTCAATGTTAAACTTCAATTGCCACTTCTCAGTCCATCTGCCCAAATGTTCTAGTATGGGCTTGGCACACCCAGAGTACTGAGCTGGATATCATCATCCTTCTCTGTCTCGGTGATTCTTCTACTCTCTCTCTGTCGGGATAATTTAGGGTTTTTTTTATTTTTTTTGGCTGGTGCAGCATAAGCCTCAGGCTTCCTTGCACCATATGGCTAATAATAATAATAATATCAAAATTATTTTTTTCCTCCAGTTCCTTTAGAAGAGATATTCGCTTCAATATGACTGACTCTAGAACTACTTTTAGGTAGTTCCAGCGTAAGCAGCTAAGTCCGTTTCATAACTGTCTACATTGCAATATCTGAGTTGCTAAGGTAACTGTGTTTGTAGTGATACACTAAAGAAAACTAGCGTGAAGCCCCAGATACGGTGAACTCGACCTGGAAATTCGACACCAAATCAAAGACATTCAACTTACCTTAGGTTAATGTTTATCTCTAAGTTATTTCCATTAGGTAAAAAGCTCAGACAGTCAGGGCCGGTGAGCGGTCATGAAAAGTCGCTGTTTGACGTAGAGTATAGTAGTAGCGATGGTAAACAGATCTGTTGACGTGATTTCAATATAGATGCTTTAGTATAGACTAGAATGACGTCATTTTTCTGACGTCATTTTGCTTTTTAGCATAATGACAGATGTTTGCATGCACTTCCTCCTAAACTCGTTCGCTACAACGGCAGAAAGACATCGATGTCGCAAGAGTCACACGACAACAAATTACATACTGTATTAAGAAATTATCACATTTTTTCCCTCTTACCCTTTTTACAAGAAAACTGATTTGGAAGAAAAGCCAGGGTGGGAGAGAAATTTATAGCAGATATTTCTCAAATATTTAGAGCGCTTATTTAACTGGCTGTGGGGACGAATGGAGCTGACTCTAGATGGGGTACTGCAAAATTTCTCATCCTGAACAAGAGTTTCTCAGAAAGAATCATGAACATTGATAGATGGCCCACGTGTTGCTCATGTGGGCCATCTGCCAATGTACAGACAGTATATTGCGTGCATTCCGTGGTCGATTTTCTGTTTGCTAGAAAAACCCGAGTTTCCAGGAAAAAAACCATGCTACTCTCGCCTGAGACCGACTAACTCAGTCGCGTTGTGAAAAGCCCATAAAAATTCGTTGCATCATCGACGAGACTTTAACTCGGGTCTTGTCCACCCGGTGTGGAGAGGATGGCAATTCTACGAACTGCGTTATGGCAAGTTACATCATTAGTTCTGGAATAAAACCAATTGCAGATTTCTGTAAGTTAAATTTTCGTTAATATTAAAATATTTTAACTTTGTAAACTAAAATGTATGCATGAAACATAGTAATAGAGGCATGTGATGCAAGAAAGCAAGCGTATAAGCTTATGCAGCATCAGCCAAAAAAAAAAAAAAAAAATTCACACAACGATTGGGTATATTTAAGTTCGCGATTACAAAGTCACGAAATATCAGAATATCGTTTACAAGCTATGTACAAATTGTTACAACTTGAAAAGAATTTGGAACTTGGAAACACTATTGACAAAGACCATGAAAAAATAATTAAAAACAAAACACAGCGTTTAAAATGTGTTTGTGAACGAATAGTGGCTGCAATTTCATATTTATCAGAACAAATTTGGCGTTCAGGGGCAGTAGCGATGCTTTATATAAACCGCACAACGGTAATTTGTTAGGTCTCATAGAATTACTTGCAAGATTTGACCCAATCATGAAACAACATTTGGATCGTTTCGTAGAATCAGCATCGCGTTCCTATTTATCTCATAGAATACAAGATGAACTGATTTCTGCTTTGGCTAAAAAAGTTAGAAAGGAAATAATAAATACAGTTCGGAAAGCTAAGTATTTCACAATTTTATTAGATTGCACTCCAGATGTAAGCCATCAAGAACAATTATCTGTTATTTTAAGATATGTTAATGTAGATAACTCTGAAAGTGATGCGAGTATACAAGAACAATTTATTTGTTTTGAAACAGGAAAAGGGTTATCAGCCAAAATTGAAAGCATATTAGAAAAGGAGGAATTAGATTTAGGGAACTGTCGAGGACAGGGGTACGATAACGGAGCTCATGTGAGAGGTTTACATAAAGGCGTGCAAGCACTTATCCTGCAAAAGAATTCCAAAGCACAGTATATGCCCTGCGGAAGTCATAATTTGAATTTAGTTCTTGGAGACATTTCAAAATCATCTTCTCTTGCAAATTCATTTTTTTGGGTCTTTACAAAGCATATACAAATTTGTATAATATTTTTGCAAGTTCAGTGATACGCTGAGATATATTAAAAGAGTGTGAAACATCTTACTCCAAAACCACTGTCAGAAACGAGATGGGGATGTCGCCTCGAAAGTGTGAAATTGTGAGATACCAAGTACCACAATTTTCTCTAGCTTTGAAATACCTTTATGAACCTACCAGTGACATGAAAACGAAATCCGAAATCCAATCAATCGAAAATAAACTTACTTCATTCGAATTTTTATTAAGTTTGGTCGTTTGGTATGACATACTGAATGAAGTAAATATTGTGAGCAAGATATTTCAAAATTCAAATATAAATATCGGTACTACAAATTCACATTTAAAAGGCCTTTTAAATTTTTATGAACAGTATCGTGAATCGGGATTCAAATCTTCTTTAATAACTGCAAAGGAAATAGCTGAAGAATTACATGTGACATCTGAATTTAAGAATCAAAGAACTGGACGAAAAACAAAGCAATTTTGTTATGAAGGAACCGATCAGCCTATTTGATTAGGCGAAGAATATTTCAGAATTCAATATTTTCTAGTCATAATCGATAGTGTGATTATTTCTTTTAAGAAAGGATTTATCACGAATATGAGACATCATATGGTTTTTTATATAATTCAGATAATATTCAAAAACTGACTGAAAACGATCTTCTTAAATGTTGCAAAGACTTAAATGCGACCTTGCAAAACGATATTGATTGCGTTGATTTATTTAATGAAATCAAAATTTGTCGTCGAGTTTTACCTTCCAGGATCACAATATTACAATATTTACTGAAAAATAATTTATTTGAATTGTATCCAAATTTTGTTACTGTTCTGAAAATTATATTAACCTTATCAATTACGTCACATCTGCAGAAAGATCTTTCTCAAGATTGAAAATAATAAAAAAATTACTTGAGATCTAGCATTAGCCAAGAACGATTTACCTCCTTAGCCGTTTTATCTATCTAATCCGAAATAGCCAAAAAACTAAATTATGATGATATTATCAACGAATTTGCTATAAAACACGTAAGAAAATGAAACAAAAATCACATATTGTGACCTTATTCGATTAAATCGCATACCAAATTGTATTTCATAAGTATATGAAGCAATTATTTTTCTTATTTGATTTATTAAAGATTTTTTTGTGACTGAAATGTTAATTTTATTAAAATAATTTAATTATTTATCATTTTCATGTAATCCTTACTAAACCAATTTGTGCAATGTAATAAATATCAAAATGCAATAAATTATTTTCTTGTACGAAATTTGTATCAAGGCCCCGCAAGTCAACTTTGCACCGGGTGCTGCTTTTGTTCGGTCCGGCCCTGTATATATATATATATTATTATTATTTTTTTAACTTTTGGAAGATTTTGTCAGACTTGTTGACAAAAGGCTCTGTATCCGTGGCACACCTAAAGAGTTTTTTTTCAGTAAGAAGCAACTCAGGCCATATTTTGCGATTGTGCGTTATGTTTATAGAAGAGTGTGTTCAAGGGCCATGCATTTTATGTGGACTGGAAATCCAGAATAAATCACGAAGGATAGGAAAAAGCCTGTTCCACGAAGGATAGGAAAAAGCCTGTTCCCTCTGCTTGAGATTGCTAAAATGGGATAGCAATTATCCCATTCTACAACGGATTAGATCCCAGACATCTTCAAATAAGTGACATGACCTAAAGCATTGTTGTCCAGCTTTTTTGGCTGATTGGGCGCCTTTTATATATTTTTAAGGAATGCGACACCAAAAAAAAAAAAACAGATAATAGGAATGGTCTTCCGGTATCTGTCCCCACCCCTGAAAAATACATATCGAATATTTACCAAAAATAAGCGTTATGCATAACTGAATGATTTTATTATGCACTAAAGGGACTGAGTACATAATACTCGTCTACATTAAAATAGAGCACACAGGTATGCTAAGTATATAACTTTTCCTTCAGAAAAGTGATATAATGAACAAATAAATTATAATACCTATAGATTGCTCTACATTGTTCTCGAAAGTTGATCTTACAGGCGATGTTCAACACACTTTAATTGAAAGTGCTAATAACTATTTTATTCAATGTGCAGATTAGTGCAATTGCATCATTTCAGTACGTAGCCAACTAATTTAGTAGTTATAAATTGGCATCATTAAGTATATCTCATATTGTGAATACCTTCACAACCAGTTGCCATGATATGTATCTCAGTTAACTTCCTACGTAACCTGAGGCTTTAGCCCTAAACTATTCTGTAATCTAAATTACTCCACGCCATCAGGCATCTCTCATACTGAGGAGTTATACATCGCAACTGGGTTGTCATCGTTGCAACACCAGGGTACCTGGCCACCCACTGATGAGGAGCCAATAAGCTCCGAAACGGTGCTGTATGGGTGATGGTATTCGCTGAGAATAAGTAACAATAGTCTCTCCTATGGTGAAGCGTTACTTATTAGAGGTAGTGCAATATCATGGCAACTCGTTGTGAAGGTATTCACAATATGAGATATACTTAATGATGCCAATTTATAACTACAATTTGTACTTAAGTAGTTAGCTACGTAATGATGCAATTGCACTAACCTGCACGTCAATTAACTCCATACGTAACCTGAGGCTTTAGCCATAAACTATTCTGTAATCTATTTTATACAAATAATTATAAAATCATAGTCCGGAAATTTTTTTAACATTGGCATTCAACTGGTCTTGTTGTCAGCAATTTTGAATACAACCACAAATTTTAAATAATACAACCACAAATACAAATTTGTGGTTGATAAAAGGAACTTTAAAACGAGAAGCAAGTTCTTCTAGCATTGCAACTGTGCTCGATGAAAACGAACACAATATTGTCACGCTTAAAAGTGAGGATGAACAATCGCAGCCTTTTGTTCCCCATTATAGGTGGTAGATGACTTGCATCAACCGGTGAAATACCACCACTTTGCTTATTGGAGGCTTGAAGTGGTGAAACCCATGTTTAGTCTCTAGAGTAAAGTTTCCGGCATCCCCCTCCCCCCATACTTCTCCTTCAACCCATGCACGGTACTAAGTACTATAGGTTTTGATACCTTTCGTGTTTGGGGTTTTCATTAAAAAAAAAAAAAAATCCCAAGTGAAAAAACAGGAACCAGCTAAATAAAGACCAAAACGAAAGTATGACAACTGAAAACTATTGTGACAAACCTTGACCCTAGCCATATTGACCAACTTATTACGACGACTGACAACCTGAGGGCCTTCCAAACATTTGCTAAGGATGTTTTCACCAGACGCAGACACCTAAACCTGACTAGAACTAATGACCACCAACCCAGGACTCGAGCTGACTGCAAAATGATAAATGTCGTATCATAAATTTTTGTTTTGTTTTTTTTCTCTCTCTCTCTCTCTCTCTCTCTCTCTCTTCGTGTTCTGCTCTAGGTCTGGGACTAGTTCCTGGATCCGGAGTAGCAATAGCACTCTCTTTCTACTCTTTCCTCTCTGTCCCGCGCGGGATAAAAATCCTTGTGCAGGATGAAAAACTATTATTATTTTTTTCTCCCTATCTACCTGTTGCTGGCACCCGATGCCCCCTTCCTTACGGCGATCGGGATGTGGGGATTTAAAGGGTTTTTTTTTTTTTTTTTTCGTTCTCGCGTTCTGCCCTGGCCGGGGATCCCCAGGTCAGATTAGCAAACAGTTCTTTGGCTCTCGCTAAACTTGTGTTCCGTAAACATTTTGTGAGATGAAAAGTGTTCCGTGACTAAAAACGTTTAGGAAACGCTGTCCTAGAAGATCCCATTAACCATTGCAGGTACTGGACAGCGTGTTCCTCTAATGAAAATCTTGCACAAAGGTATGCAAATCGCAGTCGAGGGACTGGATCAAAGGAACCATCTGAGAGTCGGAAGAAATCTGCCAGAGAGAGAGAGAGAGAGAGAGAGAGAGAGAGAGAGAGAGAGAGAGAGAGAGAGAGAGAGAGAGAACATGTTGAAGTGTTATAATAAGATAGAATTTTCACGGAGAGCATTTTTTTGTGTGCTTCTGGGACTCCTCCAGCACACATTTCAAAAGGTAGGTTCGCACACTGTTCCCGTGAACGTACTTCTCAGTAAAAACGAATAAAAAACATAACTTGCGGAAAACGAATAGTGCCATTGAGGTGGTAGTGACGTCCCGAGGAAGGCGAAATTTCCAGAGGCCCATCTGAGAAGCCAGTACACTCCGGTGAAAACCTTTTTGATTGTTGTTTGTGCAGCTGACGTTCATATCTCTGCTTGTAGTATACGCATATACTAACCAGCAGCGAAGCAATATGCGCGTGCTTTGACACAAATATTGGCGTCTATGCTAAACGCGTCACTAGGAAAATTGAAATCTTTTTGGGGCCCAAAAATATTTCGGTCAACTGAGTTTGTTTTCTACATGAACTATGTGTCATTATTCATTTAAATTCAGACTGTATTTTTAAGAACGAGTTTCAAATATCATATGGAATCTCTCATAAAGTTGTTTCTTTTATCAACTGTTTTGTCAGAACTTACGTAAGGTGTTCTTTGATGAGGTGATACTATCACTGAGAATGAAAATCGGAGCGCTATGCTCTTGAAAGAAATGGCTTCCGAAAAAGAACTGCTATTTATTTGAAATGACAACTCTTCGATAATCTAAAGTTCTGTAAGACCGAAATCTATGATAAAAGGCCTCTTTCTCAGGATTAGGAGAGTAAAAGAAAGAAAAAGTTCTATTATTTTGCACGACTAACAAGAAAGTTCAAATAAAAAGAGAGCGATTGTTTATCACAGCAAGACTTCCCAACATTTTTCGTAAGTTTACTGAAAATGACTCATAAAGGAAAGTACAGTCAAAGTCTGTTATAACGAGATTCAAGGGACCGAAGAATATTGCTCGTTGTTACTGTTACTTGTTACATCCGTTATTGTAGCTATATGTTTCGTGTGCTGTTTTTTTTCTTCTTTTTTTATGAAAACTCCCAAACGCGAAAGGTATTAGAATCTACAGTACAGTACTTAGTACCGTGTATGGGTTGAAGGTGAAAGAGGATAATTGTTCACATTAGACTTGAACTAATGTCGATTGTAATTTTCAGGAAATACGTATGCAGCAAGGTTGTTCCAGAAAACGAAAGCTGAATGAATAAATTAGGAGGAAGAACAGTTGGACAGTAAAAGGATGCTGACTAGTTTCGGCACGTGTTCGGACTGGTTTGGGGGAGAGAGAGAGGGGGGATTATGGCAGCCATGGAAGTATCTAGAATAGAATCTTTAATTGCAGCAATGATAGACATACAATTAGTCCCGTCACGGCGTGGTGGTGCCAGGGGTTAACAAAACATATTTACAAAAGAGATACACATGAGAAAAAAAGATAAATCAGATAACAAAGCACAGTTTTACATTTTCAGTTCGACGAGGATACCCTTCCTGTATTTTTTATTATTGACCACTTCTTGGAGGTCCCCGTCGATGGCTTGCAATGAGGGCAGCATTTGCTTTGGCAGGAATCTGTCGGTTAGTACTAGCCGGTTACGGTTTGCTAGCAGCTGTGTTGAAGACCGGAGATAAGGGGGAGGAATGCGCCAAGAGCAGTGATCCCAGAAGTTCGGCTCTGTAATTTTACCGGTGGCCATCTTGATGGTGAACAGCAGCCTTCTTTCTGCGATGTAGGACCGGAGCCTGCGTAGTTGAAGAGCTTCTGCTAACTGCGTTGATCTGAGAGCTGGGGGAAGGTGGAGTTTGCTGTTGGCCCATTTTAGAAGCCAGAATTCGGCAGAGAATATTCTTTTGATGTTGGATTCGGCGGCCGAGGCCCATATCTCTGAAGCATACAGTATTGTCAGGTAAAGGATTGATACGATGTATCTTTTTACCAGTTGTGGGTCGGTGGTGTGGAGCAGCTGTTGTTTGGCGACCCAGCGTAGTGAGTTCAGCCTCGACTGTATGAGGTTTATGTGATCGTTGAAAGATAGTTTGGAGTCGAAGACGACCCCCAGATCTTTGTGTGTTTGAACACTTGGAACTGAGGAGCCGTTAAGCACAGGCTCCAACGTTGTTGGGCTGCCCTTTAGAGAGTAAGTTATTTGTGCTGATTTTAGGGGGTTGATTTGGAGGTTGAAGGTATTGAGGTAGTCAGCCATGTCCTGCAGTTTGCTAGTGCTAATCTATACAAAAGGAACGCATCAGAAACAGAATGTATATGAGACAGAGAGTGAAGAGACTTTTTAGAGACGAGTCATTATTTAACCTAACTGCCCTCTTTTGAATGGAATCTAGAAGCTTGAGAGAGAGGTTTTGTGGCAACCGCCCCAGTTGTGGGAACAATATTCCATGGTTGGGCGAATTTGCGATTTGTACAGAGTGAGCAGCTGTGTGGAAGAAAAGTAACGCCGAGAGCGTAAAGGAAACCCAAGTTTTATAAATGCGGACGAAGCAATATTTGTAATGTGTTTATGCCAAGAGAGATTAGAAGTCAGGGTAATCTTCAATAGAAATATATAATCTTGCCTAGAAATCAGAGTGTCATCGAAGATAAGCATAGGAACAGAAGAATCCTTTTTGCGAGATAAGACAAATCTGGGTTTTAGAAGGATTGGAATCAACTAAGTTATTTTAGTCCCACTGGAGAATGACCCGCAGATTAGCATGTAAGGAATTGGTAGTGGATATTCGAGAAGTTTAAGCTGATTGTGCAGGGCGAGGTTTCTCAAACTGGAAGGTGGAATGCAATGTGCTACCTTCAGCAAAACTGTGGATAGGATTGTCTTTAAATGGAAGAAGGTCATTATTATACATCAGGAAAAGAGTGGGAGAAAGAACTTATCCTTGGGGAGCACTAGCATTAGTGGAGAAGAGGACAGAGAACCATATACCATCACTCGCAGTGAGCGGTCAGAGAGAGAGAGAGAGAGAGAGAGAAATGGATACCGAATTACAAAAAACAGTTGGCAAACCATAAGATGGAAGCTTATTTAGAAGACCTTTTTGCCAACCATGATCAAAAGCCTTTGAAATGTCTAGAGCAATTATTTGAGTCTCACCAAATATTTCCATTGAATTTGTGCATAGATGGGTAACATAGCGAGAGTATCTCACCAGTTTCGCACAACTTTTATCATGCACATGCAACATATATACAATACTTATGAAAAAGGGATAAAAAGAACAATGAATAACCAAAAGCTCATGATTAGACGATTAATATTTGATATATTTATGCATTATTTGCATAATTCATAAGAAAAATAATTTCATTTTTAAAAATGTCTTGATACAATACATTGTTTTTATTTTTGAAAGAAGTCTTAAAATGTCATTTCTTTTAAGGTGCAATTTATGAGCAACGTCTTTCACTTTTACTGTGATAAAATATAAATTCGGGTTCGATGTCATTTTTTTTTTTTTTTTATGAAAATCCCAAACACGAAAGGTATCAACCTATGGTACTTAGTACCGTGCATGGGTTGAAGAAGAAGTATTGGGGGAGGGGGGCGCCGTAAACTTTGCTCTAGAGACTAAACATGGGTTTCACCACTTCAAGCAATAAAAATTTGCGCTCGACACTAAATTAACTTAACTACACATCATCACTATCTTTCTTCTTCCCCGCTATCGTCTTCCAACGCTTCTTTTTCTATAACAGTTTCGAGAATGTAGTCATCTGTCGGCGTTTCGGCAGTCATGAGGTTTTCGTCCACTTATGCCAATCCAGTTTCCAAATTATGTTTCTTTAACCACATTGTTAATGGAATATTGTTATCATTTTCTTCAGTGTCTTCATCGATTTCCGTGCTCATTACTCCCAACTTATTAAAAGAGTTTTGATGGTGTGTGATGTGACCTTATCCCATGTCTGGCTCATGAATCGGATGGAATCAAGAACTGAAATTTTAAAAATTTCCTCTCTTTAAATGGATTCTGTAGTTTTCAATATTAAAAGTGTCTATAATGGCATTTAAAGTTTTTAATAATACCTTGGTCCATAGGTTGGAGAACAGAAGCCGAGTTCGGTGATAAAAATACAAGTATGATGTTGGTTAGATTGAGAAGAATGGGATGTTATGCGAAATTGTCTAAAATCTATTTTAGAAAATTGCACATAATTTTGCTATCTATTTTTTTTGTTTGTTTGTTATTTGGTTTTTAGGAGTATTAGCAACTAAGGCCATATTGCTCCGGGATATGCGGTGGTCATTCCCTGACCTTTCCGCATCCTCTGTATTTGGTGGTGACGGACTCGAACCCCGGTCTACATCAAGAAGCGTGTGCTACGCACTACTGCTCCTTCCCACCTGGCTACGGAGGCGCCCCTATTTTTTCTAAGTACTTTGTCCCAGTTACGGATCTCTTCAAAAGTTGATGATGTCATCCAGGCTTTATTGTTAGCTCAATATATTACTGGAAGGTTTTTAAAACATCTTGTATTCTTGGATTTGCCTATTACTAAAAGTTTTCTTTTTTCAATTTCACTCATATTTGTTTCAAACTGATTTGTTCAAATCAGATCAGTCAGTCTCGCTTTGAATGAGTTTCCGCCTGCGCACGTTTCGCCTTTAGACTTGTGGGTCGGTCTTGTAAGGAAGCAATCTTACTTTCACAGAAACCTTTTCTTATATTTGGCCACACATTTTAAATTCAGTCATTACTTCGTGCAAACCACCAGATTTGCCACTTGTCTTACCATAAACAATATCATTTCTTTTTTTTTTTTTTTTTTTTTTGAATCTGTCACGCCACCCTTTATTGCAAAAAATCTTCACGATGAGCCAATTTTTCAGCTCGTAGTTTCAGTAGGGCCATTAATAGGAATACAATTTCTTTTCAGTGTAAATCAACACAAAAGAGCATTATCCAGATCACTTTTGTCACACTTACGCAACTTTTTCGCAATAATGTCTTTCTCGAAAGAACTAATAATTCTTTTCCGATTTTTTTCAAATGGTTGACATAGTGCAAATGGGCCCATTGCTTCTTCCATTCTCTAAGTCACGAATAATTTTCACATCCTCGCTGATTATCAAAATTTTTTCCTCTCCCCATCCATTTCAAGGTAAAAAAGGACTGAATTTAACGCAACACAATAAAAACTAAACTGCAGAAACAATATTTGTCTAAAAATTCCAAGTGTTTCTCCCAGATTTTAAAAAGACACGTTCACACACAAAGATTTGAAATTGCACCGAATTTCGACTGAATCTTCATTTCGACAGAATATGAAAGCTGAATGCTTCATACCGATACAGAAAAATTTCGTTGGTTAATTTCTCTTCCTAGGTGTTCTGAGAATCCAGTACAAAATAGGATTAAGAGATTGGGGAAAGAAAACAAAAAGCTAAATGTGGACAAGCACCCGCCCGGGACAAGCCTTATTCAAACGAGGTGGTGTGCATCGGAATTATCCTGCCCCCCACCGCTACGGGTACTTTAGAACCCTTCAGCATCACCACCGTTCGGGTATTTTCGTTATGCCACTGGAAAGAGGACTCTGCTCTTTGTGTAGCGTACAGCACTAAAAATATTCTGAGAATCATTAAAAGGGTTATACGTAAATTGCTATCGGGATGTGGAAGTGATAAGGGAGGAAATGTCATTAACGGGCAAAGCAATAATAAATCTTAGTCCTTATTAGGGCAGTTTGGTCACTGCTTATTGTAATGGCTTAAAGATTTACTTGATATACCGGTGCAGCTGTTAACTACCATGATGGTTTTAACCGTGAAACGTTGATCATAAAAGACATAATTTACAATAAACTTTTCTCTTCTCGCAATATCCGAATGAGTTCGCCTGTATATGAATATGGAAATATATTTATCTTTTGTATGCAACCTTTTTACTTTGCAGTCAGAGTAGGACTGGCCATAAGACTTACCGGGGAAATCCCGGTGGGTCAGAGGCAGGTGTGATTTTCAATATTACACTCTGACCTCCGATACATTCCATTTGTTGACTAATATGAAAACTAAATGCACAAAAATCATAAGAAAAATATGGATCTTCATATCTACAGTAATATATGAGTCAAGTCGTTTGGAAATGTTTTGTTTGCCTCTATAGTAGTCGCATCAACGCTGTTAGTTTGTTTGATAAAAGTAGCACAACCAGGCTAGCTGCTACTATCCATATTCATACAAGGTAGTGTGACTGGCCGCTGTGGTGTGGTTATAACCACAGCGTAGTACATCTTACTTCTCTGTGGTTATAACAAGCGCGACTTCTGGGTACAGCATGTGGTAGAGGCGGTTGTATAGGTTTTTACAGCCACCACTGAATTATGGAATGTTAATCCCTTTAGCCCTTATTTTGAGTTAATTGGACCACCCGTAGATTCGAGAATCTATATAAGTTTAGACCCGAAAATTTTAAAATTTAGCAGTTAATGTGTAAAGTTAAAGTGTGATATGTAAGAGTGCCTGCATTGAAATAAATATAATTACGTATCTTTACATATTTAAATTTAATTTTATATTTAAAATTCATTAAAAAATTAATGATTGATAATTACGCTAGTTATTTGTAATCCCCACACACAGACTTCTTCACAATATGGCTAAAACTAGAGTTACCAGATTTAGAATTAAAAAACGAGGACATTTTTAAAAATAATATTTCTTTTCTTAAAAAAAATGCATATTTATCATTACTGTAGTCCAGTGGTCAGGAGCGAGAGTGCATAGCACGCGTTCCTTGAGTGGGCCGGGGTTCAAGCCCGTGATTACTAAATACGATAAATATTTGTACTGACGATTTATTGTAAACTCTACTGACTTGGTTGTCGTGTCGGAGTATAAACAGAAAATTTATTTTCAGTAAGTTTGGATTACAAAGTAAGTAATTATAAAATGTTTTACAATCCATTTTCAAATTATAAGTAACCAACAAAATGCTATTCACAGTATTTGTTTCCATTTTATTTCTAATGTTGCTCCATTGATTGCTAATTAATGAAAATACACGCTCTACGTTGGGCAAAAATATAAAATGAGCATTGAACAATTTTTAAAAGCTCGGAACACACCTCGGAACTCTTGCATTGATTAAAATATTCAGCCCACTTTCTGTGGGCTAATAAGTTTTCCCAATTATCACCTTTCTTTTTCAAAGAAACGAATTCCTTAAAATTTATAAATTGATCAAATAATCTACTATCATAAATGATGATGATACAGTCCATTTGTGTAATTTTGGGATAATACAGTCCGCTTAATGCAACCAGTTCATTGTTTTTATTTATTCTGTTATATTGACAGAAGGTGCAACCCACAGAATATTTAGTGAAAATTCATTTAGTGATGAGATTGAATTTTTTCAATTACAAAAAAATAACCCTATGTACCCTAGTACATAGGGTTACCAGACGTCCTCGTTTCCGAAGACATGTCCTAGTTTTCAGGGAATCCTCGCGGATTTTACATTTGCGTCCTAATTTTTTAAAAGTTGGAAACATATCTGGAACTCTTGCATTGTTAAAATATTCAGCCCACTTTCTATGGGCTAATACGTTTTCCCAATTATCATCTTTCTTTTTCTCTTTTTACCCTATGTACTAGAGTTACCAGATCTAGAATTCAAGAACTAGGACTTTTTTCGTTTTAAAAACAAGGACATTTTAAAAATTATATTTATTACAAAAAAATTACAATACATATTTATCGTTACTCAGAGGGGGCATATCCCCCGCCTTAACCAAACATTTGAAATTCAAGAAAATGAAGGAGGCGTTCGAAAAAAAAACAAAAACAAAAAAAAAAAAAAAAAAAAACTCAAAAGCCTGGTCGCCATGCTTCCAGGCTTTTGAGTTTGAAAACCCCTTACGATGATTTCTGGATACGTCACTAGTGTCCGTAGTGTTAGGGTCTGGGGCCAGTGTGACATACTTTGGCACTGTTTATAAATATCAGTTTGGGAATTTTTAACTTCGCGAAACTGAAATAAAGATTATTATTATTATTATCATCGGTTTATTTATCTAACACCTCTATACAGACATTATCTAGGAGGGTGGCTAATAGATATCCTACAAAAAATTAGACGCCAACATTGAAAATCAGAAAATACATAAGAATAAATACATCAACAGTCACTTGACACAAAAATCGTTCAATACAGATGATTAAGAGTTCATGGGCACAAATTCCACAGAAGTGCACACTCTTCTCTTCATTAACTTTGTAGTGCAGTATACAAGTCGGTTGCTATCAGCTCCCTGTAGGCTTTGTCATGGCAGTACCTCTTCGGATCGTTGATGTTGCATATTGTAAAAGACAGCATTAAATTAGCCGGAAAACAAAGAGGAAACAGTATCCAACGTATGGAGATGAAAAGGCAAACAACTCATCCACTTTACAGCTTGGCTGTCTTTATTTGTATACTGACTTGCCAGTTTTTAGATTTTTTTACACCATGCTGGTCTCAGATGAAATCTGCATCCTGTTATTGATAATTTGACCAGTGGTTAACAGGACATTGTAAATGGCTTTTATAGTCTGCAATTACCAATTTTGATGAAAATTCCAAATTAAGTGTTTGACACTATTTTACCCCCTTCAGAAATATAAACAACTTTGTTGTTTCTGCTTTTTATCATCTTGGTTTTTAGAGCAGATGAATTTGTTTTGAGTTTTTTATATATATATATATATATATATATCCGTTTCAGGTTTCTTTTGGATCAAGAACAAACAATTTCCGTGTTAATTTTTTTTTTTCATTTCTTTTCGTGACAATGTTTTTCGATCCTTCTTGATATTAAATTGTCCCATTCTATTGTAGAAATTTTGACCGTGCACAATAAATAAATAAACTGTGCTTTTTAATCACAGAAAACCTCTACTTTTTTACTCTTTTTTTTTTTTTTTTTTCCTAGCTAAATTTAATACCTCGGATGAATTCCGTTCACCAACAACAATATTGAACTGTCCCGTGATTTTCCTATTAAAAGACTAGCTAGTGATTATACAAAGGGTACTAGGAAAGTTTTGCAATATGACGCAACAATGAATCACAGGAAGCTGCTTGTTGCTGCATGTTGAGACATGTTCATACGTGCATAGTAGCCGCCGCGCCAAGTCGATGGGCTCAGTTATTCATTAGTAGTGAGAGTGTAAAGTGCTTGCGATGGCATCGTGGTCACGAAATGAGATAAGGACAGTTTTGCGGTATAATTTCGTGCGTGGTTTAACCATAGACCAGTACTTAGAAGAAATGACTCTTGCACTAGATGATGATTGTCCACATCGTACAACGATATTCAGGTGGTATAGAGAATTCCAAAGGGGAAATTTCACTCTGGAGGATTCGGAGAGGCCGGGAAGGCCACGAACGTCAGTTACTGAGGAAAACGTTACTGCTGTGAGGAAAATGCTTGACGAAAACAGGCGAGTGACCTACCAACAGATAGAGGATACTTTGGGCCTAAATGCACCAGCAATTCGTTCGATTCTGCAAGATCATTTGCACGTGAAGAAACTTTGTTCTCTCTGGGTGCCGCATCAACTGACTGAAGAGCAGATGACACGACGTGTGACTTGGTGTTAAAAAAGTTTGATAAGGGACAATCTCGGTATGTGAACAACATCGTGGCAGGTGACGAGACTTGGCTGTACTATTACGATCTGTCGACCAAGGCTCAAAACAAAGTTTGGGTCTTTGATGATGACGACACACCCGTAATTGTCAGAAAATCCCGATCTGTAAAGAAGAAAATGATAGCTGTATTTTTCAAATCGAGTGGAATTGTGGAACGTGTCGTTTTGGACACGCAGAAGACAGTCACAGCTAAGTGGTATACTGAACAATGCCTGCCTAAAGTCATTGGATCTATGAAGAACCTGCGGCCAAAATCAAAAATGGACACCTGGTACCTCCATCACGAAAATGCTCGAGCTCACCGCGCCAAAGCCTGCACCGAATATTTGACCACGACAGGACTGAAACTTCTCGAGCACCCTCTCTACAGTCCAGACCTTGCTCCCTGCGACTTTGCACTGTTCCCGCATGTGAAAATGAAGCTAAAAGGGAGGCGGTTTTCCAGTGATGAGGACCTTCTACGGGCTTGGGACAACGAGTGTGCTTTACTCCCTAGTGAAACTTGGCAGAACAGGTTTAAAGATTGGTTTCGGAGGATGGAGAGGTGTATTGAATGTAGAGGAAATTACTTTGAAAAAATTAAATAAACAAAGCTGTATTGCAAAACTTTCCTAGTACCCTTTGTATCTATTGCAGGAGTGACTAGTTTTTATATACAGTCAGTCCTCGTATAGCACGATAGTTGTGTTCCTAGAAACCCTCGTGCAATATAAACAACAGGCCCTATGGGAAAAATAGGGTTAGGTGCCGACCACCCAAGATTGAACACACATTGGTAATCAAAACATTACCAAACACAATAAATAAAAAACTTACGTATTTTATAACAATTAAAATACGTAATAAAATATTATAATTTTTATAATATTTATTATTATTTATTATATTATATTTTATTATAATATAATAAATAATAAAAATACGTAAGTATTTTTTACGAATAAAATACTTATGTATTTTATTACGACTATTACGTAATAAAATATTGCTAATACTTTTGCTTCTATCGTAAGCAAACTTGTTCAATTCCTACTATTAGTTCACACTCTCCCTATATATATTTACAAAGGGTACTAGGAAAGTTTTGCAATACAGCTTTGTTTATTTAATTTTTTCAAAGTAATTTCCTCTACATTCAATACACCTCTCCATCCTCCGAAACCAATCTTTAAACCAGTTCTGCCAAGTTTCACTAGGGAGTAAAGCACACTCGTTGTCCCAAGCCCGTAGAAGGTCCTCATCACTGGAAAACCGCCTCCCTTTTAGCTTCATTTTCACATGCGGGAACAGTGCAAAGTCGCAGGGAGCAAGGTCTGGACTGTAGAGAGGGTGCTCGAGAAGTTTCAGTCCTGTCGTGGTCAAATATTCGGTGCAGGCTTTGGAGCGGTGAGCTCGAGCATTTTCGTGATGGAGGTACCAGGTGTTCATTCTTGACTTTGGCCGCAGGTTCTTCATAGATCCAATGACTTTAGGCAGACATTGTTCAGTATACCACTTAGCTGTGACTGTCTTCTGCGTGTCCAAAACGACACGTTCCACAATTCCACTCGATTTGAAAAATACAGCTATCATTTTCTTCTTTACAGATCGGGATTTTCTGACAATTACGGGTGTGTCGTCATCATCAAAGACCCAAACTTTGTTTTGAGCCTTGGTCGGCAGATCGTAATAGTACAGCCAAGTCTCGTCACCTGTCACGATGTTGTTCACATACCGAGATTGTCCCTTATCAAACTTTTTTAACATCTCCCGGCACCAAGTCACACGTCGTGTCATCTGCTCTTCAGTCAGTTGTGCGGCACCCAGAGAGAACAAAGTTTCTTCACGTGCAAATGATCTTGCAGAATCGAACGAATTGCTGGTGCATTTAGGCCCAAAGTATCCTCTATCTGATGGTAGGTCACTCGCCTGTTTTCGTCAAGCATTTTCCTCACAGCAGTAACGTTTTCCTCTGTAAATGACGTTCGTGGCCTTCCCGGCCTCTCAGAATCCTCCAGAGTGAAATTTCCCCTTTGGAATTCTCTATACCACCTGAATATCGTTGTACGATGTGGACAATCATCATCTAGTGCAAGAGTCATTTCTTCTAAGCACTGGTCTATGGTTAAACCACGCACGAAATTATACCGCAAAACTGTCCTTATCTCATTTCGTGACCACGATGCCATCGCAAGCACTTTACACTCTCACTACTAATGAATAACTGAGCCCATCGACTTGGCGCGGCGGCTACTATGCACGTATGAACATGTCTCAACATGCAGCAACAAGCAGCTTCCTGTGATTCATTGTTGCGTCATATTGCAAAACTTTCCTAGTACCCTTTGTATATATCTTGTTCAAAATTTCAATCGTTAATAAAATACTTTTTATTCATCCACTCAAGTTCAAATAAATTTTTTTAAACTTGTAGTGGATGACACTTGATGTTAATACAGTTTTTCAAATATTAATTCATTAATTAAATTTAATTAATTAATTTTAGTTTTATATGGGAGAAAAAAATTTCTCTTATATAAGATATTTAACAGGATATAAATTTAGGAATAAATACCGTCAGTGGCGAAGCGTGTAGATCGCTGGAAAAAAATTTCTTTTTCAGATTCTTTTTTCATTCTGGGTTCTAGTCTGAGTCAAGGAGGGAACAAAATGGAAAATGAAACATGTGAATAAAAATAATAGTCCAACACCATATATAGAAAGGAAAATGGAAAATTGCAAGGAAATTCGCTTTCTATTTTGCCACTTAATATTGTGATTCTGTCATATGTATATACATATTTATATTAATTGTAATTATTTAATAAAAAGTAACTAAAATAAAATTTTTCTTTGTTGACCTAAGTAGGAATTGACTTAAAAATTTTTTTTTTTTATATTACTTGTTTTTTGTTTGATTTTCTATCCAAACAGATGACAGCCATTCCATCTCTTCCAATTCTTTGTGTTTTAATCTAATGGATTTTAATTACACTTTGTTCCTGCTATCAAAGTTGTTTTTATTTTCTCTGCATTCTTTGTAATTCTCGGCGTTGCCTCATTTAGATCTGTAGCACGTGCAATATCACATGGTCTTTCATTTCGCTCAAGCGTTTCACAATTTCATATTTTTCTCTATCGACAGAGGCGGAATGGCCATAAGCCTTACCGGGGAAACCCCGGTGGGCCGGAGGCCGGTGTGATTTTGGCCATAAATCATAGTATGAGGTCACTATAAATTTCCCCGGGTAAGAATTTTTGACCCAGTCCGCCTCACATCTGGTGAGTATGGGCTTGGCAAACCCAGGGTCCTGAGCTGGATATCATCATTCTTCTCTTTCTTGGTGATTCCTTTGTACTTCTCTCTCTCTCTCTCTCTCTTCTTTCTTTCTCAGGGGGTAACTCGGGATTTTTTTTTTTTTTTTTTTTGGCTGGTGCAGCATAAGCCTCAGGCTTCCTTGTACCATATGGCTAATAATAATAATAATAATATTGCTTTTTTTTCTTCTCTCGAATCTGCAGTGTCTTCACCAGAACACTTCCTTTTCACACCTTTTAAGTATTTTACTCATTTTTAGGGAATAAAGCACAATTACAAAACGAGGAGGCACGCTTGATACACATAAACAAATCTGAGTGCGTGTAGCAACTGAATAAACAACACCGTAAAGGCTGAGATACCCTATTAACACCTCACATTTTACTAAAGCACATTTCTAGGGGTTACTACCATAAAACAATAAAAACAATTTCTAGTTGCGTTTCTGCTAGTGGAATCTGTTATAAACTGGTAGTAAACTCGATCTAATTGCATTTGCGATTATACCGATAGCTGGAATTGTGTTGATTTTTACGTTATTATGGTGAAATGTGTTTCTCCTTCACTGATATAAAAAACAAATACATTTTCAGAATCTTCTCTTCATTCCTATCGTGTTGCGTTCAGTTGGGGTGATTCCGCGTTCGACTGCCATTTCTTGTAAACACAAAGGCTAATCGTGCATAAGCGAATTCGGTTCGTGTTATATAAGATATCGTTCCCCTATTTATAAATCGTGTATGATCGAATTCGTGTAGTGTAAACACGTGTTATACGAGGACTGACTGTATATTATAGAAGACTGACTGCTGATAAATAACGATCGCATTAGAAAATCACTTACTTTTCCCTCTGCCCTTATTTCTTGGGTAATCTTTCAGCTGAAAACCATTGAATTCCATGAAGGGTTGCCAGCAGTTTTAGGTTATTTTACCAGTGTTCCTGAAAATAAAGGGATTGCCGGTTCGCAACTTAACGTGCCGGAATATCATATATGTATTTATATGTAAATAATTAGTAAACGCACGTGGCCTTCGCAGGTGATGGATAGCCCCTTGAGGGATAGCCTGCTCGTCTAGGCTCTCCCGTCATCCCCGGATGCCGTCTCTGCTCACCTAGTCTCAGTCACAGAGTAGTGTCTTACTAACGTATTTCTGTTCACATATTCGGTGGGCTTGCCGTCAGTAACTGGCTTATAAGTGAATCACTAAATCAACGTCATAGTCAAACCTGACATCGGTGTCCTGTGCAATCGATCCTTCTTATCCCAAGGAGTAACAGATGTAGGCTGTTTTTTGTTTTGTAAACTTGGAAACACTTTTGTTAATTGGCTGAGTCATTGTGGAAGAGTTAATTGTTTATCGAAATTTTTTATTCTTTAATCTCTGGTTCTACATTCACTCTATTTTTATATTTGTTTTGAAGAGATCAAAGATGAGAAACTAATTTCGCACTTATATATAGTGACTTACCGTATTCATGAATTTCCGTGATAAGATAAAAATAGGATCATGAGATTATTTATTTTATAAGGATGGGTTTTATTTTTTATTATTTTTTTTTTTACTCCTCATGGACCGGTACGGGCCGTTGTTCACATTTTGGAAAATGCTAGATTTAAAAAAAAGCTGGTTGCACGAGTTTTGTGATTACCCTATTGTTTAACGCAATCATGAGAAAAAAATACGGATAAATTTTAAGAAAATCTTTCAAATAATTAAAAAAATTATAAATAGGAAGGGATTATTTTTAAAAGTAGTTTTAATGGAAAATTTCGAACTTTTTTCACATTGCCAGTATTTTAAACCTTGTTTTTTTCTCACTTCGATTCTTCAAGTTGCGATGATTAATTATTCTTCGCGAGAATGTATGATATAGAACAAGTGTTGTTTATCCACTCTCTGCCGATAATTACGGTAATAATATAATTTTAGTTTGATGTGCTGAGCTCTATACATAAACGTCCATCATCAAAATTTATATAAAAATTGAAATGATAAACAAAAATTCTAAAACATTATTGTAGTAATCAGCCATTCATTGGAATGACAGCGCTGCATATCACATTTTGGGGGCGTGCGCTACCAAGTTCAAGCAGTTCTTGCATATTTTCTTATTACTTTTAGTTGGTTGTTATAGTTAGTTATGTGCTTTTTAATTTTAAATTATCTTATTTGATAATTTATAAGGAGTATGGAATGGGTGCCTTATCGAGTACGGTGAGCCTGTTAGTTTATAGTAAAATGACTTTATTCAGATTGCACCATTACCAGAATATTAGAGTCCATTTGCAGCTATTACCTGTTGTCACAAAATCGTTCCATCTTGGTCTTTATTTGTGCATTAAGTGATAATTGAAATAACTTTCATATAATCATGATTATATTAAACATGACGTTATGCATGACTCAGAAAGTATTACTGTCATTTAAAGTCGTGGGCTATATTCTTTACACTGTATAAAATGTATATAAAAATCCAATAACGAAATGGCTTTAGTTCTAGTAGGAAAGTTGAAAGTTCGAGTGGGCAAGCCTGATTATCAAGTAATAAAGGGAAAAGGATTGATCAACCTCCGTGATATGTACAGATGCATTCATTGCGCATCGGGAAATTCGGATAACCCCTTTTCCACCGTTCATACTTCTCTGAATTGGGTGGTAGTTTGCACATAAATACCGAATTTTTAAAGGAGCAATAAGATCTTTTATTATAATATGGATATGCTTACCCGCGCATTGGATATAAGTTTTTTTTTTTTGATTTTTTTTTGCAAAAACACATATCGTGGAAAATGAAAACAAATGTGACCTTGGAAATTTTTGTTCTTGGTATTGACCGACAATTGAAATCAAGGACAAAATTTTCCAGGTCAAATACCTCGCAGAGATAATGGGAGGGATTTGTTGCCTCCCATCTGGATTTTAGACACCATTATTTTTTATATTATTTCATACAAGTATTTTCAGAAACATCCCTCCCTGCAGTAAAATTGGTAACAGTTATGGTTGATTGATAAAAGCACTCTCTGTAACTGTAAATTGAATATATTTATTTAGGCTTCTTAAATTTATCCTGTCTTTATAGAAGTGTGTGTAATTAAAACTTAAGTTGAATATACAAGGTATTGTATTAGTAATGGCCATATGGTGCAAGGAAGCCTAAGGTTTATACTGCACCAGCCAAAAAGAAAAATAAAATAAAATTAAAATAAATAATAAAAGAAAAGGAAATAGACAATCTATGCTTTCCCCCATAGGTAACTATCCAGCTGACCTTTGAATTTTCCCCCCAAACGATCAAGCTCAACTACCCATGTATTGTCATATTGTCTCTGATATGTATATGTGTGGAAGCTCTTATATACAGATTTTTCTGCTTGGCTTATTTTTATGATAATTGTTAGTATAATGAAAGCAAAATGATGTAATGAAACTAGGATTATTCAACATAGACTTAAAAAAAAAAAAAAAAAAAAAAAAAAACCTGCCCCCCAAAAAACCATAACTTTCACACAAGATTAAATCAAGTTTCTCCAATAGTCAACAACCCTTTGGCTGAAAGAAACATTCCCCATCTAGTTTACAACCATTCTCAATCAAAACTCATCTTTCTTAGTCTGTGCCATGTGGGAAAAGTGATTTTGGGATGATCTTTTTGCAGTGCTATTTTTTTCAAACACACACACACACACACACACACACACAAGAATCAGGTTTTAAACAAATGTACATTTTCACATTACGAGGAATTCATAAAATGCTTTTAGGAGTCATACTTTCCATTGTTGACTTTCACTAAGCATTTCAGTGTTTATAAATTCAGTTGGCTTTGAAGCAAAGAATGAGGGACACTTTTGAGAGCTTCAAAGTTCAAGCCCCATCAAAATAGCATCGTAGACTTTTGAATTTGTACATTTGGTTGGAAAAAATTTTGGATCCAAAAATTTTTCCAAACCCTTTACAGTTTTTTTTTTCAACTTTTCACTTTTGTATATGTGATGTGAACAATGCAAAGACATGCATTATCCTGATGAAACCCTTGCAACTGGTCAAAGAAGAATGTTTCTTTTGTAATACAGCACTCAAACTGACAAGTTGCTGATGGATCAGGGCATTTGGTTGTGTGGTTTCATTGGGCTATAAGAGTTCAAAATAAACTGTGCCCTGAATGTTCCATGAGATACATTGAAAAACTTTCATGTGGTGAAAACCACTTCTTGGTTATGGTGCAGCAGATTCTTTCTCCCAAATTAATCAAAGCTATTAATGATACTTAACATTGTGATAAAGCACAGTTTTTTAAACATCAGTAATGAGCCAGTTCAGAAATAGTACTTGAACTTCATGAAAACTAGAAGTGCTCTGTTTTTGATGAATCTCTTAAGATTGCCATTAGGCAATCTTAGAGACTCATCAACATGTGGAATTGCTTTCTTTAGCTGTTTAAAGTGGGCATTAATGAGGGAGTGGATCAAGTGGAGTTTCTGGTCAAGTTGAGCAGATGGGCTGAGAGGTGGCAACTGAAGTTTAACATCGACAAATGTAAAATACCGCATATGGTAGCAGTAACCCCAGAGTAATGTATCAACTCTGTGGTACTGCACTCAGGGTGGGATTCTTTCTCTTGCCCAGATTAATTGCCTCTATCTTCAAATAGGCCTCTGTGGTTGGGAATATTCATACTCATATTATGCCGTCATACACCAACCATATTAAAATTGTAGTTTTATACTGTTTAAAATATTGAAATGACTAGATAGAACAAATAAAGTTTAATCAAATAAATAAATGATTAAAATAAAATATAATATTAAACTGCAAGATATTATTTACAATAAAACAATTAAAATACTAGATGATAAAAGCACTAAAATATACTGTAGCTTTCAAAGGCATCCACCTCTTTTTTTCAACAGTAAATTTTTTTTCATACAGCACATCCTTAAATATCAGCAGGCTCATGGCTCTCAGCACGTGGTTCCACAGGAGCATGGGCAGTATTCTCCTCATGTGTACTGGAACCGGAAATGGCTCGGTATCGTGCCTGTGGAACTGTTCATCACATCCAAGGATCACTGCTTCAAAGAGGGGATGAATACGTATTCCCCTGTCTCTATTAATAGTACTGTTTCCGGAGGAACAGATCCCCAAGCTCTCAAGCCACTTGCGGTCCCAAAATCTCCAGACGGAGATTTTGGGACGGAGCTATTATCATTGACAGGGCACATAGATTTTGGGACCTCAAGTGGCTCGAGAGCTTGCGGATCTGTTCCTCCGGGAACAGTACTATTAATAGAGACAGGGGAATACATATTCATCCTCTTTTTGAGGCAGTGATCCTTGGATGTAATGAATGGTTCTGCCTGGCACGCTCCCGAGCCATTTCCGGTTCCAGTACACGAGGAGAATACTGCCCATGCTCCTGTGGAACTACGTGCTGAGAGCTGTGAGCCTGCTGATATTTAAGGATGTGCTATACGATAAAACCTTACTGTTGAAAAAGGAGGTGGATGCCTTTGAAAGCTACAGTATATTTTAGCGCTTTTATCATCTAGTATTTTAATTGTTTTATTGTAAATAGTATCTTGCAGTTTAATATTATATTTTACTTCATTTGTTCTATCTAGTCATTTCAATATTTTAAACAGTACAAAACTACAATTTTAATATGGCTGGTGTATGACGGCGTAATATGAGATTAATTGCCTGACGGGATAAATTCAAATTGAGGAAAGACAGTTGTAGAATAGATGTACAGAAATTTGTCTTTAGCAGTGGGTGGTTGATAGTTGGAACAAACTTCCATCTGTCATGGTAGAAGTTGACAACTTAAATAAATTCAAGACAGAATTAGACAATTTAGAGCGAATGGACGCGTGAAATGGGGAAGGGTTTTTTTTTGTTTTGGCTGATGTATAAGCTTGCTTTGTTGCATCATATGCCTCTCTTAATGCTAAGTTGTTCAACAATTACAGCTATATCTTTTTGAAGTATGACTAGTGAGTCAAATTTGGAGAAGATACAGTGATGACTAGTCATAGTCATCACCTAAACTGATCTAGTAACAGTCATCATCTAAACTCACAAGGTTGACCTGAAGTTGCTTCATCGGAGTTAATTGCTGGACCCGAGTCTGGGAATCACTTCCATTTAGCACTTCCTCATCATACAAATTTTAAATGTTTATCTTGGCTGCAGTTATTTTATGAATTTAAAATAATGGAATTAAGTGTTATATGCCTAATGCTCCTGATACCTCAATCGTATTTTTAATGTCTGAAAAGAACAGAGCACCCTTAAATAGTTAAAATGTACACAAACACTGATGACTAATATCCACACAAATTATCATGGAAATATTTTAGGTGATGTGCACACAAACTTGGTAAAGTTTAGCAGTGTGAAAAAAAAAAAATACTTCTGTCACGATATATATTTCTATATACTTTATTGCCATCTGTTAAAGGATTTTTCTTCAGTTCATTTCTACTTTCATTTCCTTTACCTCCTCTTCGACACTCAGCAGTTTCCTATTCCCATCTGTTTTCTTGTACTCATTTGTGCATTTTCATTCTTCACCTGTTCGTTCTTTTGTGCTTTAATTTGTGTTATGACACTTAGTAGCCAATTTATTAGGTACATCTATCCAATACTGAGTAGGTTCCTCTTTACCTCTCAGTACAGCCAAGATTCATTGTGGTACGGACTCAACGAGATGTTGAAAGTGCACTATACGAACGCTGATCTGGGTTGACTAAATTTCTTCCCAACAGTTGTTGAAAATTGGATGGCTTCGGATCTCTACTCTGAATAGTTCATTCCACCTCAACACATTGATATTTGTGACTGGGGAGGCCATCGAACTAGGCTTCAACTTATTACTAGAGAAACATTTCTATTATAAAAAAGATTTTGTCAAAAGTGCCTTCAAGAATAGCAACTTACCTACTCTTCCTCTCCCATCTGATCCTGTTCTGGCAAGATGGGGAACAAGGTTAGAAGCAGCAATGTTTTATGCAAAAAATTTTGATTCTATAAAAGAATTTATTGATTCATTGGATAGTATGCATTCAGTGGCTATTGGCAATGAATAGAACTTTTGGCTAGAAAACATTTATTGTTCATCCAGACCCATTTCAGCTGGTTACCCAGTTATCACTTCTCAGCCTTTTGACTAAGATCAAAGTGTAGTTATATACCTGAGAGAGAGAGAGAGAGAGAGAGATGGAAAAAGTTGAGTTGCAAATTTCTGCTGTGCCTGGATGCATAAGAAGGAATAAGAAAATACAATAATGTTAGAAATAAACTCAGGATTTCACACTTTAAGGAAAATAGATGAATTCATAAATGGGGAAGGTAATGAACTTCCATTTCAAGTAAAGGCTTCAAAAACCCACATTATTAAATACAGCCTAGTCACTTCCATAGAAGTAGAAAGGTCATTCTCTACATATAAAATGACCTTTGGACACACCACAAATTTGAGCAATATATTATTGTGTATTGTAACAAAAATTATTCCAGGTGTGAGTTTGAAAGGGTAAACTTTTAAAAAAAAGATGCTAAAACTTTTCATAAATGGTTTTATTACTTTAACATGTTGAATACAAAGAAATTGTGGTGTTATAAATGAGTAATAAATGTAAAAATTGTAGTGCATATATTAGTGTTTTGGTACATATTTTAGTGCATATTTTTTAATTGCACGTATTTTTTTTAGTAGATGTACATATAATGTGATGTACAGAGATGGCACAGTAGATGACTTAATATTTAGACAGTTTTTGTTGTTCTGCAGCAAAATTTGTCTAAATCACTACTATGAATTATGACATTAAATTTTTGTTTGGTGTTTAACAGATGCCAGGTGAGCAAAAGCATTCTAGGCAACTCTCATTCCTACATAATGTCTGTGAAATTCCAGTGACAGGGTGTCTAATCTTACAATAATGATCTGATTTCACTGGCTAAATGCAGACACCTGACAAAAATACAGACGTTCATGTTGTGCCTACCATAGTGCCTTAGTTTCAATAACCAATAATAATAAAAACATTATTGGTTATTCTTTCATTTATTTTTGTTAAATATTTTTAATTGGGTTTAGCAAATCATAATTAATAGATCACTATTTTTAAATCAGTAGAAAATGAAAAACTTAATTTTTTATAATTAAAACAAAATGAGGGAGGTTAAGCAGACAGGGAAATTAAAGATTCCCTGAACTGTATGGTAAATATTTAGCAACATTTAAACATTACTGGGATTAATTCTTTGGTTGAATCTATTCATTGGGCAAGTTTTTATGAAGTTCAAAATGTGGCCTAACAAAAACAAATTTTTGAGAGATTCAGAAGCACCTGGAAGATTCAGAAGAAGTCTGTTAAAGGAAAGCACAAGACTTTCCTTTAACAGACCCATGCTGCAGTCTTGTCTAGATGATCCTGCAATATACACCTAATTCTGTTTTTGCACGAACTTTTTTTACACGAATTTGGTTTAACACGAATTCAAAATAAATATTTCATTCTCTTTTTACGCGAGTCATTTTGATTTAACACGATTTCTATGAATTTTTTTTTGCCTAAATTCTAAGAAAAATTTTTTTATTTGTGGCATATTAGTATCATTTCTATATTACAGCACCAATAGATTGGATAACAGCTAGTGTATGCGTTTTGAAACGCGTGCTTTTGCTTACCAATGTGTACGTCTAGGTATCTATGAATCATCAACGTTTTTATTGAATTTGGTACACATCTACGGTATTCGTGCATTGTATCTTCGGCAGACATGTAGTAGTAAGCTCTATTTCAAAGTGAAAGAATCTTTAGTGAAATTTGTGCACATATAAATTTATTAATTTTGCCGATAGTCAATAAATTGTAAGTTTACAAAATTTTCATACCTTTTTTTATTAATTATAACTGAGATATTTTTCGGTAGCCCTTATATAATGTCGAATAATTCGCCTATTACCAAAATGAAAAGGAAAGCGATTTCTTTGGAACTTAAAATTCAAATTTTAGATCGTCTTGCAACTGGACAAGGGGCTACGTCTGTAGGAAAGCATTTTGATGTACATGAAGCTACCGTAAGAACTATTAAGAAAAATGAAGCTGCAATTAGGAAGTCGGTATGTTCTGGAACAAAAGTAAGTGTTAATTCATCATCATATACAAGAGATATTGTTAAGGAAAAAATGGAAAAGGCCCTGGTAATATGGATAGAAGATCAGTCACAAAAAAAGAGTACCAGTAGATGGAAATGCCATCAAGCAAACAGCACTAAGAATTTACAGACAGATTAAAGAAAAGGAGCCAAGCACTTCATCTCAGTTAAACAGAAAGTATGAATTTTCTGCGAGTACAGGTTGGATGACAGGGTTTCTTAAAAGGAATGCTCTTCATAATATAAAAATTAAAGGTGAAACTGCATCTGCAGATGAATCGGCTGCTAAAGTATTCCCGCAGGAACTTGTAAAAATTATTGAAGATGGAGGATACACTCCTGATCAAGTGTGGAATGCAGATGAAACTGGTTTCTTCTGGAAACGAATGCCGAACAGAACGTATGTAGCCAAATCGCAGAAAACTGCTGGTGGTTTTAAGGTAGCTAAGGATCGTGTGACCTTATTATTTTCCTCCAACGCTTCAGGAGATCGTATGTTGAAACCACTGCTGGTAAATCGAGCCCTAAACCCACGTTCAATGAAAGGTGTAGATATCAATAAACTGCCTGTTCACTGGATGGCAAACAAGAAGGCCTGGGTGACCACTACTATTTTTACAGAATGGTTCAACAAATGTTTCGTCCCAGAAGTCAGACGTTATATGAATTTGAAAGGTCTCGAATTTAAAGTTCTTCTGATTCTTGACAATGCACCCGGCCATCCTGTCTTGGAACACCCAAACGTACAAATTTTATTTCTGCCACCTAATACTACATTTTTGATACAACCGCTAGACCAAGGTATAATTGCGACAATTAAAACATACTACGTAAAACGAACATTCCAACACGTTTTGGACAAACTGAATGATGAAACACTGACAGTCATTGATGTGTGGAAGAAATTCTCAATTATGGATTGTATCAATCAAGTTGGATTAGCGTTAACTGAATTAAAACCAGCAACTTTAAATGCGTGTTGGAAAGCGGTTTGGCCACAATGTGTAAAAAGCAAAGATCCCATCATCCCTAATACGACCGAATTTCCCAACATCATTACAATGGCACACAAAATTGGTGGAGAAGGATTCGATGATCTATCGTTTGAAGATATTGATGAATTTTTAACCGACAAAGCCCTAAGCGAAGATGAAATATTAGAGGTTGTCCTTGGGACTCCTTATCCCACAGAACGTAGTGATAATGAAGAAAATGATCCTGTTCTAAATGCAGATTTAATAAAAGAAGGTCTGGAACTGGCCAGAAAATTAGGTAATCATTTTGTCAAACATGACCCTAATGAGGAACGCGCTGGGAAGTTTCAACGTGAACTGAAGTTGTTGACAGCCTCTTACAGAGAATTATATAACGGCCTAACCAAAACACGAACACAACGATTAATAACTGAATTCGTTCGTAAAACCGGTGAAACATCAGCACCAGAGGAGACTCGTGCTGATTTTGCTGAAGAGATCACAGAAAGAATTTCATTAATAGAGGAAGAAGACGATGTCCACAACATTTCTAGTGATGGCAGTGATATTCCAGTCGTACGCAAACGTATGCGCCGTTTATTATCAGAAAGTGAAAATGAATAAAATCTTGTTATGTGTAAAACAGATTTTTTTTGTTCATGAAGAATTTTTTTTCATTTCATATGCATACAAATTTATTTTAGTACATTTTAATTACATATTATTACATGTGTATTTTGTTGAAATAAAATAATAAGCTTAAAACGAATATTTTATGTGTTTTTTTAATTATTTTTACTGATTTTTTTTAGATTCGGAACCAATCTTCTTTTCTTCCATAAATACAATGTCTTTTTTTACACGAATTTTTTTTACATGTATTTTTCAGGAACGTATCTATCGTGTAAAAACAGAATTAGGTGTATCTTTAACCAGTGACTCCTTATTTTACCTGGAACAGAAGTTAAATTAACTGGTCTGTAATTATTTGCGTCACCCTTCAACCCCCCCCCCCTTGTGAATTGGGGATACATTTGCACATCTCCAATCTGTGGTGCACATTTGCACATCTCCAATTCCTGAGTCCAAGGATGCCCTCATAATTATGGCTAAGGGTTTGCTTACTTCCTTTGCTACCTCCTTTAATATAACTGGATAGATCTCATCCACCCCAGGTGCCTTTCTTATGTTTAACTTCAACAATTACTACATCCTGAATATTATTTCATTTTTACTTGAAAAATCAGTTCCATACATTGTGTGGAGTTCCTTTCTATAACTGTGGGAAAAGAAAGACATGATTATTGCTGTTTTCAGTAATATCGAACTGTTTATTTCAGTTTGTTTTGCTGGAATAAGTTTTAACTCCATGGATAGTTGAGGCTGACAACCTGAAAAATTCAAAGTTCAATTGGATCAGCACATATATATGGAGTGGAACATATAAGAAGTGTTTATTATTATTATTATTAGCTATATGGTGCAGAATAAGTCTGAGGCTTATGCTGCACCAGCCAAAAAAAATTTTTCTGAATTACCCTGTGAGAGAGTAGAAGGGAATCACCAAGAAAAAGAATAACGATGATATCCAGCTCAGGACCCTGGGTGTGCCAAGCCCATACTCACCAGATGTGGTTAATATATAATAATTATTATTTAATTTTATTTTTCTGTTGCAGCAAAAAGCTTATGACTTCCTTGCACAATATGAGAAAATGCTAATACTGACTTTAAAGAAAGAAGTCAGACTTGGCCAGGATTATTACAGTGAGTGACATAAAATATAGGGTTGTTAAAATTAAAATAGCTCAATGTAGAGGGCTCTGGAGAGAGTTCTAAGGCTCATACTGAAGAGAAATTTGGACAATAGGATACAATAAAGAATTTCCCAATAAATGGCGCTTGCCATTTATTGAGAAAAAAAAAATTAGTTACAAAATTTGTCACTGTATAGCGTGTAACTATCTTAGTTATGATTATGCAATTAACGTAAGTTATTTGCATAATCATAACTAAGATAGTTATGCAAATCATTATGCAAATAGCGATTATTTGCATATGCAAGTTATTATCGTAAGTGATTATGCAAATAACTTACGTTATTTGCAGCTGTTCTGATAGTACAGCTTCACTAATAGTGCCTTTTCCTGCAACGTTGTTGGAATTGCTGCTGTAGTGCAGCCACAGCACCACTATTCAGCTCTACTGTACTGTATAAAAGCAAAGCAGTCTCTTCAAAATCATACAGTAGATGTTTGGCTGCACTACAGCAGCAATGCCAACAACGTTGCAGGAAAAGGCACTATTAGTGAAGCTGTACTATCAGAACAGCAACAATGCAGCTGCGGCTATCAGAGAATTCCAGCATCAGAAGCACATAAGGCGTTGATCTATGACTGTTTGTGCTGTTCACAAAATGATTGTGAAATTTGAAGCGACAGGACATCTTGGTGTTCAACCAGGTAGAGTTATAAAATGAGTGGACATCCTCTTGTGTTGAAGATATGGTTATGGCTGTCGTGGATTTATCAAGTCAGTCTCCATGTGGTAGCGCAAGTGTTCCAGCTGTTTCTCGTGATGTGGACATGCCGTATTCCACTGTAAGGCTAGTAATGCGTCAAGTGTTGCGGTACTATCCTTACAAGATGTACATGATACAGCAGCTAAAGCATGGTGATGCATATAATCGTTTCATATACACACTTCAGTTTCTGGCACGAATGACAGTGGATATCACTTGATCATGGAACATCCTTTGGAGTGATGAAGCACACTTCTGCTTAAATGGACAAGTGAATACACACAACTGTTGCATTTGGGCAACAGAAAACCCTCGAGTTATTAGCATTAGCATTAGTATATGATGCAAGAAAGCAAGCTTATTCAGCATCAGAAGATCCAAGAGATTCCATTGCATTCTCCAAAAGTGACAGTGTGGTGTGGATTTATGGTCACATTCATGATTGGGCTATATTTTTTTGAACAGGTAACACCGACTGGACCCTGCACCTGTTCCGTCACTGGACAGTGATATTATGAAATGTTGGCAAATTTCACAATACTAGAACTGCAACAACATGGGTGCCTTCAGGATACCATATTCATGCAAGATGGTGCACCACCCCACATCCACCATTGTATCCAAAGATTGCTAAGGCAACACTTTACAGATGAACGGGTTATCAGCCGTTGTTTCCAGACATCTTGGCCACCCCAGTCAAAGGACCTCACCCCATGTGACTTCTGGTTGTGGGGTTTTTTGAAGAACCAGGTGTATCTGGAAGGATGTAAAACTCTGGCAGATCTGAAGGACAGCATTAGACATCATGTGCTGGCTATTCCAGTTGACATGTTATGTTCTGCTGTTGAAAATGCTGCTCTTCGAATGGAAACTGTTGTTGACCAAAATGGAGGACTCATTGAACAATTGTAGTGCAGTTCAAGTGCCATATAGTGACAAATTTTGTAACAAATTTTTTTTTCCAATAAATGGCGAGCGCATTCTTTATTGTACCTGTTGTCCAAATTTCTCTTCAGTACGAGCCTTAGAACTCCCTCCAAAGCCCTCTACATAGGGATACTTTAATTTTAACAAACCATGTATATATGCCCCAAGATACTGTTTCTTACTGCAGTTAAATCATCTTTAATGCTATTTATGAAATAAACCAAGTGAAGGTGCTGTCAAATTGTCTTCTCAGTTGTGTTTCTATTTGGTTTTAGGTTTATCAGTGACTCAGATCATTAGCATTAGCATTAGTAGAGGCATATGATGCAAGAAAGCAAGCTTATTCAGCATCAGCCAAAAAAAAAAAAAAAAAAAATCCCACTCCCATTTCACCCCTCCGTTCGTTCGAAATACCTGTCCAGTTGAGCTTTAAATTTGTTTAGGCTATCAACTTTAACAACAATTGATGGAAGTCGGTTCCACCAACCAACCACCCGCTGGCCAAAGGCAAATTTCCGCACATCTATCCGACATCCGTCCTTCCTCAATTTGAATTTATGCCCTCTGAGCTGATTATTCTGAGCAAGATGAAGAATCCCATTGGCATTGAGCATGCTCAAACCATTCAAAGCCTTATACACCTCTATCAGATCACCTCGCCGGTGCCTAGTCTCCAGACACTGTAATTTGCAAAACTTAAGCCTTTCTTCGTAAGAGCAACCCTTTGTTCCATTCACTAATCTTGTTGCCCTTCTCTGTACCCGTTCCAGCAGCTCTACATCCTTCTTGAAATGAGGCCTCCAGACCTGTATACAGTACTCAAGATGTGGCCTAACCATTGCCTTATACAAGGGAATAATCACCTCCTTATCCCTGCTAGAAAAATTCCTGTATATCATTGACAAGACACCATGAGCTACTCTTGCACACGTCTGCACTGCTCAGAGAATTTCATATCTGCCTGCACAATTACCCCCAGGTCCTTTTCATTCTCCACCACTGTCAGTGTAGTACCACAGAGTTGATACGTTGCTCTGGGGTTACTGTTTCCCATATGTAGTACTTTACATTTGTCAATGTTAAACTTCATTTGCCACCTCTCAGCCCATCTGTTCAACCTTTCCAGATCCTGTTGCAGCAGCATAGCGTCAGTAGTGTCCTTAACAACCCTGCCAACCTTTGTATCATCTGCAAACTTGGACATTAAACTTGATATCCCATCATCAATATCATTCATAAACACCGAAAACAACAACGGTCCCAACACTGAACCCTGAGGAACTCCACTAATAACATTAGTCCACGTTGAGCAGTGTTCATTGATTACCACTCTCTGTCTTCTGCCACTCAACCATCCCCTTATCCATAGCAGCAATTTGCCTCCAATGCCACACTGCTCCAATTTGTGCAGCAGTCTTCCATGTGCAACAGTATCAAAAGCCTTTCTAAGATCCAAATATATAATATCAAAGTTATTCCCTGCATCCAGTTCTTTTGTGACTACATCATAGTATCCAATCAAATTGGTCAGGCAAGACCTGCCCTTAACAAAACCATGCTGCGTCTGAGCTATAACTGAATTCTTGTCTAGATGATCCTGCAGTGCTTCTTTAACCAGTGCCTCCATTAACTTACCTGGAACAGAAGTTAAACTAACAGTTCTATAATTACTTGTGTCAGCCTTTGATCCTCCTTTGTGAATTGGGGTTACATTTGCACATCTCCAGTCTATGGGTACCTCCCCTGAGTCCAAAGAAGCTCTCATAATTATGGCTAGGGGTTTGCTTACTTCCTTTGCTGCCTCCTTTAATATAACTGGATAGATCCCATCCACCCCAGGTGCCTTTTTTATGTTTATCCTCAACAATCTCTCCTCCACTTTCCTCTCAGTTATTATAAAATCATCCAGCTCACTGCCAATGTTTACTTTACCTACATCATTCTTCTTCCTGAATAACTCCTCATGCGTGAATGTAGATGCAAAATACTCGTTTAGATTGTTAGCCACCTGAGCAGTATCCTCAACTGTTGAACCATCAATATCCAGTGGACCAATCTGATTCATCCCTTTCCTTCTCGAATTTAAATATGTAAAGTACTCTTTTCTGTTTTTCTTTGCATCCTTTGCCAAGGATTTTTCGTAGTCTGCCTTTGCCTGCCTAATCTCCTTTGTGACTTGGTTACAGACTAACTTATATCTATCATAGGCTTCCATGTCACCCATTAATTTGTATGTGTCCCATGCATTTTTCTTCTCTGCCACGTCTCATTAGTTCATCTGACAACCATTTAGGCCTAAACCTTGAACAATATTTCTTAGTTTATACGTAAAGCCTGGTAGCCTCCAAGATTAGTTCCTTGAATGCTTCCCATTTTGAGTTTGCTGTTGGTAACATCATCAGTTGGTCCCACTGTATAGAATTTAAATACTGTCTCAGACCATCATAGTTGCCTTTACGAAAACAAAAACCCTTCCCTTTACCTCTGATGGTAGTTACCTCCTTGAGTAAATCCCACTTCAACACACTGTGATCACTGTCACCTAGTGGTTCATTTATCTGCAGATTCTTAATGCATGAAGAATCACTACTGATAATCAGATCAAGAGTATTGCTCCCTCTTGTTGCCTCACGAACATGCTGATGTAGAAAACAATCATCCAATAAATCCACAAAAGCCTTGCTAGTGTGCGAGTGACCAACCCACAAATTCCAGTCAATATCTGGGAAATTAAAATCCCCCATTATAAGACTCTCTGATTTACTGGCCCACTCTATTTCCCTGTACAATATCTTATTATACTCATCAGAGTCATTAGGCCTATAGCACACTCCTACTCTCAATTTTGATTTCCCTATGCTAATGTCACACCAAACTGACTCGACACTGCCCTGTCCATCGATGTCGACTGGCTTCACTTCCTTGGACTTTATGTGTTTCTTAATTAATAGCATAACCCCTCCTCCCCTCCTGTCCTGTCTATCCTTTCTATACACATTGTATTCCCGAAATTCCAGTTCCGCATTACTTATATCTGTGTGACACCACGTCTCTGATATCCTAACAATATCTGCCTTTGATGTTTTGAGCAATACCTCAAATTCATCAAATTTATTTACCAAACTCCTAGCATTGGTGTACACGCAGGTATACATGCACCTGTTTCTATTCTTAGCTACCCTAACACAACCCATGTGTTTACTTGTACCGCAATGACTCCCAGCAGTCTCTGAAATATCCTGCATCTTGTTTTTCAGGCTTCTGCTCATTTCAATAGAAGCAGTGCAAGAATCACTTTCACCTCTGCCAGTGGCTACTGTTAATCTATTAGTCCTTGTATCCCCCCCCCCCCAAACTAGCAGTTTTCCGATCATAGTGCACCATATTCCACCATTGTGTATAGGCCGATTTGAATGCTATGCAAGCAGAAAAACTCAGAATAACTCACGTGGGAAACCTTCCCCAACTGGAGATTGGCTAATTACAAGACTGAAATTCTTCCTTCAGTCTGTGACAGTATTTGAGTTGAGACTCCTCCAAATAAGTAACAAGTGGTAAAATCACTCTACTGTCATGTATGTATGTTTGTTTGTTTGTTATGTATGTTTGTATGCCCTTTCAAGTTACCCATTCAAAAAAAACGCTAAATCTGATGATATTATTTCTGAATGCTAACTTTCTTTGGGTATAATTAGGTGTGGAAAATGACCTTTCAGAATTAGATGGATACTTTATTTAATTCTAGGAAGATAGCCCCAACCTCCCATTAACATCGGAATAGGGATCACAACAGATATGGAACTAGAAAGATGTGTCTACTTTCCCTCCCATTTCCAATCCTGGGCGTATTCCTCTGTTTGTATGCACACATGGGTTCATGTTCTTAACTCCCCAATATAAAAAGTCTGAAAAAGTATGAACAAACTATCTCCTTTCATGATTTATTTGGCATATGACATATGCAATGTCATGTGCCAATATGAGTTATGTATGTTTGTATGTCTCTGTAAGCAAGTAGAGGGATACTACTACATCATTAGGTGATCTATGTTTTACCAGTTATTTATAAATTTGTGTTGAAAATGTTTAGTTGTAAGCATGAGGTTGTGTATTGGACTGGGGCAGTACATAAAGCAGTGAGGCAACTGCAAAACCACTCAACCACAAATTTCAGGTAGTGCAAAACCACGCTCAACCACAAATTTCACATTTTTTGTGAAACAAAAGAAAACTGGAAGAAGAAGAAGAAGAATGAAGGGAACACCAAAGTTTTCCTCTACTGCAAGAATCATTGTTTCATATTGCTCTGGCACTAGTGTAATGCAGTCAATAAATAGTTGAATATTATACTTGTTTGGATATGTATTGAAATTCGTACTGAATTGATATACTCATGAATTTCTGTTATAGCATTGTGAATACTGTGATATTGAAATATATCGTGAGGATTTAAAAGCACACTTGGAGAGGTATTGTCCTAAGGTGGAAGTGTGCTGTGGTTTCTGTGGACAGAAAATTCTGCGGAGAGATATTAATGTAAGTATAAGACAATTTTATTTTTAGGTTAGGAAAAAAAATGAATTTTGTAAATTTGCTAGTTCTTTCATGCATATCTAAAGATTATATTTACATTTCAAGTTTAATTGGAGAATACTGTGTAAACTATCCATACAAACTATGCAAACTATCCATACAATGTAGATAAATAGTATTGTACTGTACTGTATTGTTTCCTTACATTGTTCTATATATGCCGACCGGGCTAGCCGGGTGGGTAAAGTGCCTGCCTGGACCCAAAGGTCGCAGGTTTGAATCCCGCCTCGGGCTTGGATTAAAGTACTGCAAAAACCTTGGGAGGTGCATTATGGCCACAGAAGCCGATGCGCCAACAACTACCAAAAAAAAAATGTTCTATTTATAACAAAAGTTATTTTATATAACAATTCTTTAGTATTAATAGTGTCAAATGATACAATAAAACAAATTTATACAGAATCAGCCCCTCCTACGCTACCTGCTCATCCCCTCCTACGCTACCTGCTCATCCCCTCCAATAGTTTTCTATTCTGTGAATTTCTTCACACTACCCATTTCCACATCTGACCAAACTTCCAACAACAAATGAAGGTTTGTTCCAATAATCAACCACCCTCTCTGGCTGAAGGCAAACTTCTGCATATCTATTCTGCAATCATCCTTCCTCAGTTTGAATTTATGCTCCATGTGCATAGTTTGAGCGAGAGTAAGAATGCCATCAGCATTGAGCTTGCTCAATCCATTCAAAGGCTTAAATGCCTCAAATAGATCATGTTGCAGGTGCCTGGTCACCAGATGCTACAGTTTGCAGAGCTGAAGCCTTTCTTGGTATGAATACCTCATTGTTTCCCCTCAGAATCTCATTGCCCTTTGCTGCACGTGTTCCAGCAGCTCTATATCCTTCCTAAAATGAAGCGTCCAGACCTGTGCACAGTACTTTAAGATGTGGCTTAACCATTGCCTTGTATAGTTGCACCTCCATATTTCTGCTAATAAAATTTCTGTATATCATTGACAAAAACCTAATATACTAATAATATATGATATCAAATAATTTTGATATCATATACTTAGATTTCAGGAAAGCTTTTGATGCTTTTACCCATGGAAAAACTACTGTACAAATTGGAGCAGTATAGCTTTAAGGGCAAGTGCTACAAAGGTTAAAAAAATGGTTTGAAATGGGAGAAGACAGAGTGGTCAATGGTTACTCCCCTTGGGTTCAGTGTTGGTTCCGTTGTTGTTTTGTATGTTTATCAATGATATTGATGAAGGTATATTAGTCTTAATGTCGAAGTTTGCAATTGGTGGTTGACAGAGTTGTTAATGACAGTATGCTACTGGAACAGGATCTAGAAAAGTTAGATAGATGGGGATAATTGTGCTGTCAGATGTGATGATTTCTGACAGTGCAGACAGGCTGCCAGAGCAGGTCATGGGGCCTTGTCAATGATACACCGGAATTTTGCTAGTAGGGATAAGGAGTTGATTATCCCTTTGTATAAGGCAATGGTCAGGCCATGCCTTGAGTATTGAGTACATGTCTGGAGGCCTCATTTTTGGAAGGATGTAGATTTGCTAGAACAAGTACAGAAAAGAGCAACAAGTTTGGTGAGGGGAATGAAGGGGTTTTCTTACTAGGAAAGGCTTAAGTTCTGCAAATTGCAGCGTTTGGAGACTAGGCTCCTGCGAGGTTATCTGATTGAGGTTTATAAGGACTTGAATAGGTTGAGTAGGCTCAATGATGATGGGTTCTTCCTCTTGCTCAGATTATTCACCTGAGAGGGTATAAATTCAAATTGAGGAAAGACCGCTGCAGAAGAGATTTGCTTTTATCCAGCGGGTAGTTGATTACTGGAACAAAGTTCCATCTGTCATTGTGGAGGTTGATAGCTTAAATAAATTCAAGGTGATAACTTAAATAAATGGGTTTGTGAAATGGAATTTTTTTTTTTTTTTTTTTTTTTCTTGAGTGGTGCTGTATAAGCTTGCTTTCTTGCAACATATGCCTCTAATGCTAAAAATGGAACGTGCAGTTCACTCATACAAATTTCAGTTTTATTTCAACTCCTAAAATGAAATACTCTTACAATTCCCATAGTATTAATTTATTTTATTTTTAAATTTAATTGTATTTATTATTATTATTTTTTTTTTGCTGGTGCTATATAAGATTACTTCCTTGTATCATTTTGAAATATACTAATAGTAGTCCCAAAAACTGGAGTAGCCAGGGTATTGAATGAGGCAATTTGAGCACTTGTTAATAGAATGTCACTGTAATCTTATTAATTTGTATGATGCAAAGGAGACTACATACATTCCTGTAACAGTGGAGACTATTTGGTGGTCATTTATTACTATCTATAAAGGAATGTTAGATTTAAAAAAGTTTCAACTAATGTATGCCACAGAAGTAAAAAAGAATTAAAAGTATTTATTGGTATACTGGTTGTTGTCTTTCAGAAAATGTATAACTAGACTAATAGGTCAGTGACAGCAGCTAATAATTCTGTTTAAAAAAGAGGTTATAAAAGCCATATAAGAACTTTTCAGAGTTACCAAGTTAAAAAGCACAATAAGTGATCACTAATGTACTGACTCATGTTCAAATTCAGTTTGAGTACTCTTCACTAGCTTATATTGTTACCTTAGCATTAGCAAAGGCACATGATGCAAGAAAGCAAGCTTATATAGCATCAGCCAAAAAAAAACAAAAAAAGAAACAAAACGCACACCATTCTCATTTCACCCATCCATACGCTCGAAATGTTTTTAGCATTAGTAGAGGCATTTGATGCAAGAAAGCAAGCTTATGCAGCATCAGCCAAAAAAAAAAAAAAAAAACACCACTCCCATTTCACCCCTCCGTTCGCTCAAAATACCTGTCCAGTTGAGCCTTAAACAAAACGCACACCATTCTCATTTCACCCATCCATACGCTCGAAATGTTTTTAGCATTAGTAGAGGCATTTGATGCAAGAAAGCAAGCTTATGCAGCATCAGCCAAAAAAAAAAAAAAAAAACACCACTCCCATTTCACCCCTCCGTTCGCTCGAAATACCTGTCCAGTTGAGCCTTAAATTTGTTTAGGCTATCAACTTCAACAACAAGTGATGGAAGTCTGTTCCACCAACCAACAACTCGCTGGCAAAAGGCAAATTTCCGCACATCTATCCGACATCCGTCCTTCCTCAATTTGAATTTATGCCCTCTCAGGTGATTTTTCTGAGCTAGAGGAAGAATCCCATCAGCATTGAGCATTCAAGGCTTTATACACCTCTATCAGATCACCTCGCTGGTGCCTAGTCTCCAGACACTGTAATTTGCAAAACTTAAGCCTTTCTTCGTAAGAGCACCTCTTTGTTCCATTCGCTAATCTTGTTGCCCTTCTCTGTACTCGTTCCAGCAGCTCTACATCCTTCTTGAAATGAGGCCTCCAGACCTGTATACAGTACTCTAGGTGTGGCATGACCATCGCCTTATACAATGGAATAATCACCTCCTTATCCCTGCTGGAAAAATTCCTGTATATCATTGACAATACTCCATGAGCTACTCTTGCAGCCCGTCTGCACTGCTCAGAGAACTTCATATCTGCCTGCACAACCACCCCCAAGTCCCTTTCATTCTCTACCACTGTCAGTGTAGTACCACAGAGTTGATACGTTGCTCTCGGGTTGCTGTTTCCCATGTGTAGTACTTTACATTTGTCAATGTTAAACTTCATTTGCCACCTCTCAGCCCATCTGCTCAACCTTTCCAGATCCTGTTGCAGCAGCATAGTGTCAGTAGTGTCCTTGACAACCCTGCCAACCTTTGTATCGTCTGCAAACTTGGACATTAAGCCCGATATACCATCATCAATATCATTTATAAATACAGAAAACAATAATGGACCCAACACTGAGCCCTGAGGGACTCCACTAATAACATCAGTCCACGATGAGCAGTGTCCATTGATTACCACTCTCTGTCTTCTCCCCCTCAACCACCCCTTTATCCATAGCAGCAATTTGCCTCCAATGTCACACTGCTCCAATTTGTGTAGCAGTCTTCCATGTGCAACAGTATCAAAAGCCTTTCTAAGATCCAAGTATATAATATCAAAGTTATTCCCTGCATCCAGTTCTTTTGTGACTGCATCATAGTATCCAATCAAGTTGGTCAGGCAAGACTTCCCCTTAACAAAACCATGCTGTGTCTGAGCTATAACTGAAGTCTTGTCTAAATGATCCTGCAGTGCTTCTTTAACCAGTGCCTCCATTAATTTTCCTGGAACAGAAGTTAAACTAACAGGTCTATAATTACTTGTGTCAGCCTTTGATCCTCCTTTGTGAATTGGGGTCACATTTGCACATTTCCAGTCTATGGGTACGTCCCCTGAGTCCAAGGAAGCTCTCATAATTATGGCTAAGGGTTTGCTTACTTCCTTTGCTGCCTCCTTTAATATAACTGGATAGATCCCATCCACCCCGGGTGCCTTTCTTGTGTTTATCTTCAACAGTTTCTCCTCCACTTTACTCCCAGTTATTTCAAGATTCTTTAGCTTACTGCTAGAGTTGAATACACCTCTGGCATTCCCCTCACTGAATAACTCCTCATGTGTGAATGTCGATGCAAAATATTCATTTAGTTTGTTAGCTACCTGAGCAGGATCATCAACACTTGACCCATCAATATCAAGTGGACCAATCTGATTCATCCCCTTCCTTCTAGAGTTTACATAAGTAAAGAACTCTTTGCTGTTTTTCTTTGCATCCCTTGCCAAGGATTTCTCATAATCTGCCTTCGCCTGCCTAACCTCCTTTGTAACTTGGTTGCATATCAACTTGTATCTATCATAGGCTTCTGTGTCATGTGTTAATTTGTATGTATCCCATGCATTTTTCTTCTCTGCCATATGCCTCATTAGTTCATCTGACATCCATTTTGGCCTAAACCTTGAACAATATTTCTTAGTTGGTATGTAAAGCCTAGTAGCTTCCAAGATAAGTTCTTTGAATGCTTCCCATTTTGAATTTGCTGTTGGTAAAATCATCAGTTGGTCCCACTGTATAGAATTTAAATACTGTCTCAGTCCATCGTAGTCGCAAGCAATAACGGAAGCAATAACCCTTCCCTTTACCCCTAATGGTAGTTACCTCTTTGAGTAAATCCCACTTCAGCACACTGTGATCACTGCCACCTAATGGTTCATTTATCTGCAGATTCTTAATGCATGAAGAATCACTGCTGATAATCAAATCAAGAGTATTACTCCCTCTAGTTGCCTCCCAAACATGCTGATGTAGAAAACAATCATCCAATAAATCCCCAAAAGCCCTGCTAGTGTGTGAGTAACCAGCCCCCAAATTCCAGTCAATATCTGGGAAATTAAAATCTCCCATTATAAGACACTCTGATTTACTGGCCCACTCTATTTCCCTGTACAGTTCTTTATTATACTCATCAGAGTCATTAGGCCTATAGCACACTCCTACTCTCAATTTTGATCTCCCAATGTTTATGTCACACCAAACTGACTCCACACTGCACTGTCCAGCGATGTCGACTGGCTTCACTTCCTTGGTTTTTATGTGTTTCTTAACTAATAGCATAACCCCTCCCCCCTTCCTATTCTGTCTATCCTTTCTGTAGACGTTGTACTCCCCAAATTGCAGTTCTGCATCCCTTATATCTGTGTGACACCACGTCTCTGATATCCCAACAATATCTGCCTTTGATGTTTTGAACAATACCTCAAATTCATCAAATTTATTTACCAAACTCCTAGCATTGGTGTACACGCAAGTATACCTGCACCTGTTTCTATTCTTAGCTACCCTAACACAACCCATGTGTTTACTTGTACCGCAATGGCTCCCAGCAGTCTCTGAAATACCATGCATCTTGTTTTTCAGGCTTCTGTTCATTCTAATAGAAGCAGTGCAAGAATCTCTTTCACCTCTGCCAGTGGCTACTGTCAATCTATTGGTCTTTGTCTCCCCCCACGCTAGCAGTTTTCTGACCCACCTAACACTGCCTCAATAGCATCAGCAAATATTCTTGCACCCTTTCTATTTAAGTGTATCCCATCCCTGTAGAAGCAATCTCTCCTGTTAACAAGTACAGTCCAGGCTGAAAAAAATTCTACCCCTTGAACCTTGCACAATCTTTCCAGGGCCGAATTGATCGACAAGGCTCTCATCATATACTCCCTCCTATCGTGTCTGGGCAGAATTGCAGACACTTTCAAATTCAACCCTAATTCTCGGCTTTTGTTCAACAGTGACCTGTACTTGTTAAGTAATTCTGCCGGTCTCCTACTCTTAATATTATTAGTGCCAACGTGTACAACTATATCACCTTTTGTGCCCTTAAAAGATGATATTCGCTCTAAAACGTCATCAACCTTTGCCCCTGGCAGACATACCCTGGTCCTGTTCCACCTATCTTTTTTACAAAGCATGTTCCCCGTTTCCCTGACAATAGAGTCACCAACAACTACTAGTTCCTTCGGGACCAGCGCATTCTGTCTTAGGGGTTATCTCTGTGTCACGCGATGCCCAAGTGCAAGCTCTGGCGTTGATGTGGGCAGCTGAGAGCTTGATGGGCCCCTCAGTTTAGTTTCTTCGAGGGCATCCACCCTGTCCTTCAAGCTCTCATATAGGCCCATAAGAACGCCGAGTTGTTGCCTGATATCGATACACTCCTTGCATCGCGCACACACAAAGACATCCCCCTTGGCAGTATCATGTCCCGTACCTGATTGCTCTGCAAACATCAAGCAAACAGTGCATTTTATAAGGCTGTCAGTCAGAGGACAACTGCCCCCCTCAGTTCTGCTCTGAGCCACAGCACTTCCATTAGCTTGAGCCTTTTGCTTTGCTGCTCTGGTCTGAGTCATGATTCTATTAATTTATTAATTAATTATGTTATGTTATTAATTATATTACGTTTGTAATCTAAGTCGTTATATGTATTTATTTAAACGTACAATTTAACTGCTAACGAAGTTCAACTAACGCTATCTAGTACGGTATATAACCTACGGTATATCTAGTACGGTATCACAATGGCGGGACAGTTACTAATGGTAGCGGTAGTTACGAACGGTAGTTACGAACATGTGGAAACCCTTCCCGATACTTTTACAAGTCCGAGTAAAGAATAAATACACCAAATTAATCAAAAAATCACAAAATAATGTTATACTACTAAATTTAAATCAAAAGTTTTAGAAAAACAATAATTTCAAATCAATAAATAAGAAAAATCCACTTAGCGGCTTTGAACACGACCGTCACTAGTAGCCTCGTCAGCAGACCTTGAATCTATTTAAGCTATCAACTTCTACAACGACAGATGGAAGTTTGTTCCAGCAATCAACCACCCGTTGGCTAAAGGCAAACTTCTGCACATCTGTCCTACAACTGTCTTTTCTTAATTTGAATTTATGCTCTCTCAAGTGATTATTCTGAGCAAGAGGAAGAATCCCATTAGCATTGAGCATGCTCAAACCATTCAAGGCTTTATACAGCTCAATCAGATCACCTCGCAGGTGCCAAGTCTCCAGACGCTGTAATTTGCAAAACTTACCTTTCTTTGTAAGAGCAATCCTTTGTTCCATTCACTAATCTTGTTGTTCTTCTCTGTACTCGTTTCAACAGCTCTACATCCTTCTTAAAATGAGGCCTCCAGACCTGTATACAGTACTCAAGGCATGGCCTTACCATTGCCTTATTCAAGGGGATAATCACCTCCTTATCCCGGCTAAAAAAATTCCTGTATATCATTGACAAGACGCCATGATCTACTCTTGCACACCATCTGCACTGCTCAGAAAATTTCATATTTGCCTGCAGAATTACCCAGGTTTTTTCACTCTCTGCCACTGTCAGTGTATGTACCACACAGTTGATATGTTACTCTGGAGTTATTGCTTCCCATATGCAAAACTTTAAATTATGAATGTTAAACTTCAGTTGCCACATCTGAGCCCATCTTGTCAACTTTTCTAGATCCTGTTGCAGCAGCATACTGTCATTAGTGTCATTATCAACCCTGCTGACCTTCGTATCGTCTGCAAACTTGGACATTAAATCTGATATACCATCATCAGTATCATTAATGAATACAGAAAACAATGGACCCAACACTGAACACAGGGTTATTCCACTAATAACAGTCCACGAAGAGCAGTGTCCATTGATTACCACTCTGTCTTCTCCCACTCAACCATCTCTTTATCCATAGCAGCAATTTGCCTCCAATGCCACACTGCTCCAATTTGTGCAGCTGTCTTCCATGTGCAAAGGTATCAAAAGCCTTTCTACGATCCAAATAATATGATATCAAAATTATTCTTTGCATCCAGTTCCTTTGTAACTACAGCATAGTATCCACTCAAATTGGGCAGACAAGACTTCCCCTTGACAAACTCATGCTGTGTATGAGCTATAACTGAAGTCTTCTCTAAATGATCCTGCAATGCTTCTTTAACCAGTGCCTCCATTAATTTCCCTGGAACAGAAGTTAAACTAACAGGTCTGTAATTACCTGTGTCTCCCTTTGATACTCCTTTGTGGATTGGGGTCACATTTGCACATCGCTAGTCCATGGGTATCTCCCCTGAGTCCAAGGAAGCTCTCATAATTATGGCTAAGTGTGTGCTTACTTCCTTTGCTGCCTCCTTTAATACAACTGGATAGAATCCATCCACCCAGGTTCTTTTATGTTTATCTTGAACAATTCCTCCTCCACTTTACTCTCAGTTTTTACAAGATTATCTAGCTTACTACCAGAGTTGAATACACCTCTGGCATTCCCCTCCCTGAATAACTCCTCATGTGTGAATGTAGATCCAAAATATTCATTTAGTTTGTTAGCTACCTGAGCAGGATCATCAACAGTTGAAACATCGGTATCAAGTGGACCAATCTGATTCATCCCCCTTCCTTCTAGAGTTTACATAAGTAAAGAACTCTGCTGTTTTTCTTTGCATCCTTTGCCAAAGATTTCTCGTGATCCACCTTTGCCTGCCTAGCCTTTTTTGTGATTTGGTTACAGACCAGCTTATATCTTAGTTACAGACTAGCTTATCATAGGCTTCTGTGTTACCTGTTAATTTATATGTATCCTATGCATTTTTCTTCTCTGCCACATGTCTAATTAGTTCATCTGACATCCATTTAGGCCTAAATCTTGAACTATATTTCTTAGTCAGTGTGAAAAGACTGGTAGCTTCCAAGATTAATTCTTTGAATGCATCCCATTTTGAATTTGCTGTTGGTAATATCATCAGTTGGTGCCATTGTATAGAATTTAAATACTGTCTCAGACCACCCTAGTCACCTTTATGAAAGCAAAAATCCTTCCCTTATCCCTGACGGAAGTTACTTCTTTGAGTAGATCCCACTTCAGCACACTGTGATCACTGCCACCTAGTGGTTCCTTTATCAGCAGATTCTTAATGCATGAAGAATCACTACTGATAATCAGATCAATAGTATTATTCCCTATAGTTGGCTCCCGAAGATGCTGCTGTAGAAAACAATCATCCAATAAATTGACAAAAGCACTTGCTAGAGTGCGAGTGACCAACCCACAAATTCCAGTGACTATCTGGGAAATTAAATTCCCCATTATAATATAATCTGATTTACTGGCCCACTCTATTTCCCCATACAGTTTCTTATTATACTCATCAGAGTCATTAGGGCTATAGCACACGCCTACTCTCTATTTTGATCTCCCAATGCTTATGTCACACCAAACTGACTCGACACTGCACTGTCCAGCAATGTCGACTGGCTTCACTTCCTTGGATTTTATGTGTTTCTTAACTAATAGCATACCCCTCCTCTCTTCCTATCCTGTCTATCCTTTCTGTAGATATTATACTCCCCAAATGCCAGTTCTGCATTCCTTATGTCTGTGTGACACCATGTCTCTGATATACCAACACTATTTGCCTTTGATATTTTAACCAGCACTTCAAATTCATCAAATTTATTTACTAAACTCCTAGCATTGGTGTACACACAAGTATTCATGCACTTGTTCCTATTCTTAGCTACCCGAACACAGCCCAAGTTCCACATTAACTGCCAGTATTCCTGGAAATTCCCATTCTCTTGCTTTCCAGGCTGCTGCTCAATTGCATTTCAATAGAAGCAGTGCAAGAATCACTTTCACCTCTGCTAGTAGCTACTGGTAATCTATTAGTTCGTGTATCCCCCAAAGCTAGCAGTTTTCCGACCCACCTAACTCTCTGCTTTGATAGCATCAGCAAATGTTCTTGCACTCTTTTTATTTAAGTGTATCCCATCCCCGTAGAAGCAGTTTGTCCTGTTAACAAGCACAGACCAGGCTGAAAAAAGTTCTACTCCTTGATCCTTGCTCAATCTCTCCAGGGTTGAATTGATCGACAAGGCTCTCATCATGTACTCCCTCCTATATCGTGTCTGGGCAGAATTGCAGACACTTTCAAATTCAACACTAACTCACAGCTTTTTTTCAACATTGACCTATATGTTAAGTAATTCTGCCAGTCTCATACTCTTAATATCATTAGTGCCAACGTGTACAACAATATCACCCTTTGTGCCCTTAAAAGATGATATATGCTGTACAACATGATCAATCTTGGCAGTCCTACCCTTTTCAAAGAAGGCAGATAAGTGTAGGCATTTTGTCCTTGTTTGTGTAGAAAGTTTGTTCATCTCATCTGGCTTGAATAATGTAGTTTGCTTGGTTTCTTTTAAATGTTATGCCACTGTTTTAAAATCTAAACATACATTAAATCTTCAATCCAGTGTATCTCACATCCATTTAATGAGTTGGCACCATGTTATGTTGAAGAGTGTAATGTGTAAATTTGTTATACCAGTAGTTTTTAAATCGCTACCATTTTGGAAATTTATTACTAAATTTGTGTTACCTTGGCATATAAATGCCAAGGTAGCACAAATTTCATCATTTGGCAATGAATCATCTCCAAATTTCTAGGTTAACATTTTAACAATTCCTCATCTCATGTTGAGCATGAGAGAATATTCAGCCAGATCGAAAAAAATAGCTTAGGTATCTTTTTGGTGAAGCTTTGGAAATGCACTTAACAGCAGGGCTATTGTGATAAACTGTACAGCAGGGCTATTGTGATAAACAAAACTTTGATTCGGTATTTCTGTAGAGGACAAAGTCTGCAACAGTATTTTTCTTCAAGCAGTGTAGTCAATCAATATCTAACAGACAATCCAAAACCGGAGACAAAAACATCCTCAGTAAGCTAATGTTGGAAAGCATACTGGTAAGACTGTTCTGGTAAACAAGCCTATGGTTGTGTTTTAATATAAAATGTGTACGTTGTCACTGAAATGTAATTTCAAGTCCAAAGAATGGATTTTAAAAATCTCTTGCTTTTTTCCATAAAAGCTCCTGCTTTCCTTTTGTTTTTCCTTTCAAAAAGTCATGGTTTATTTCTGTTTACATTTACTCAATCCCCAGCTTTTTACATGTCAGAAGTGGCAGATGTTTGTGAACTACCATAAGTAGCACTATAGTCTTTTTTTATATCAAGGTAGATAAAATTTAAAGACTCATTACCAGAGCTTCAGTAATTGAAACAAACTGACATAGTAGAGTCTGATATTTTAAGGAAATAACAGAGTGCTATTTTTGGAAATCTTACTTATTTTAATGGTGCTTATGAAGACTATTGAAGTTTGCTTTAATTTGAGTATTAAGATCATGTTATTACAGCAGTTGGAACCTGTTGGCCACTAAATATATGATTTATTAATTATGGATTAGTATAGAAATAATAGAACATTAACACACAATATTTGTTATGTATGTATATATAAAAAAAAAAAAAAAATTATCTGTGCTGTTTGTCCAGGTTAGGGGTCAGCAACATGGATGGAATGCTTGTCGTTCCTTCCATATGAAATGAGTATATATTTATGCATAATTTGTTTTCATTTTTCTAATTTTTAAAAAATTTTTAATTTAAGGATCATAAACAGATCTGTGATTTTGTCAAGGTCAATTGTGAGAAGTGCTCTACAGAAATAAGTCTCAAGAATTATAAGGACCATGCAAATGATAGATGTCCAGAAACACTTATAAGCTGCTCCCATTGTAAAAAACAATTCAGAAAAGCAGATATTGATGTAAGTTTTAAAGAACTTTGGTGCAGTTACTACAGCTATTACATATTGTGTGTTAATATCATATATGCAAATAGACTTTACACACATGTCAAAATAGTATACATTGTTTTGTATATAATATCGGTGTAAATACACCATAGTTAACCCATATATTTGAGCTACGATTGTAGCGTAGAAGGCATCGTTTTAATTGTATCTCATAATGTGGTTGCTTTCACAACAAGATAGCTACTATTGAATTACTTCAAATAAATAACGCTTCTCTAGTAGAGAAGACTACTGTTATTTATTTTCAGCGTACCACCACCCAGACGATCGTTTCGAAGCTTTTTGGCTCCGTCATCAGTGGGCGGGTAGGTAATACAATATGCCATCTCAGTTGCAAAGTTATATCCACATTATGAGAGATGCCAGAAGGGTGTGGTGGTAATGTATTTGGAAAATTAAATGCACTAGGCATAATCCTTATGGGTTTTGATAATTAACTATATAATATCGGTGTAAATACACCATAGTTAACCCATATATTTGAGCTACGATTGTAGCGTAGAAGGCATCTTCTACGCTTCTAAGATGCCTTCTACGCTACAATCGTAGCTCAAATATATGGGTTAACTATGGTGTATTTACACCGATATTATATAGTTAATTATCAAACCCATAAGGATTATGCCTAGTGCATTTAATTTTCCAAATACATTACCACCACACCCTTCTGGCATCTCTCATAATGTGGATATAACTTCGCAACTGAGATGGCATATTGTATTACCTACCCGCCCACTGATGACGGAGCCAAAAAGCTTCGAAACGATCGTCTGGGTGGTGGTACGCTGAAAATAAATAACAGTAGTCTTCTCTACTAGAGAAGCGTTATTTATTTGAAGTAATTCAATAGTAGCTATCTTGTTGTGAAGGCAACCACATTATGAGATACAATTAAAACGATGCCTTCTATGCTACAATCGTAGCTCAAATATATGGGTTAACTATGGTGTATTTACACCGATATTATATAGTTAATTATCAAAACCCATAAGGATTATGCCTAGTGCATTTAATTTTCCAAATTGTTTTGTATATAATGTTTTCCTTTTTCTAATCCTCTTGTTTAATATTTAAGGATCATAAGCAGATCTGTGATTTTGCTAAGGTTAAGTGTGAAAAGTGCTCTGCTGAAGTAAATCTCAAGAATTATAAAGAACATACAAATTTATTTTCATTTTTCTAATTTTTAAAAAAATTTTTAATTTAAGGATCATAAACAGATCTGTGATTTTGTCAAGGTCAATTGTGAGAAGTGCTCTACAGAAATAAGTCTCAAGAATTATAAGGACCATGCAAATGATAGATGTCCAGAAACACTTATAAGCTGCTCCCATTGTAAAAAACAATTCAGAAAAGCAGATATTGATGTAAGTTTTAAAGAACTTTGGTGCAGTTACTACAGCTATTACATATTGTGTGTTAACATCATATATGCAAATAGACTTTACACACATGTCAAAATAGTATACATTGTTTTGTATATAATGTTTTCCTTTTTCTAATCCTCTTGTTTAATATTTAAGGATCATAAGCAGATCTGTGATTTTGCTAAGGTTAAGTGTGAAAAGTGCTCTGCTGAAGTAAATCTCAAGAATTATAAAGAACATACAAAGAATAGATGCCCTGAGATGCTTATGAATTGCTCCTATTGTAAAAAACAGTTTCGAAAGAGAGAGATTGATGTAAGTTTTAAAAGAAATTCTTTTTCATTTATGCAGATGTTACTTGAACTGTTTTACTTTTCTCTGCAAAAAGTTCATAATAATAATGATAAAAACATCCTTCATTTGAGGTCACTACACAGATATTCTAAAGTTTATTACTGATATTACATTCCATTTTCAGTTCATGATTAGTCACTATTGATAACTTTCCACAATCATAGCCAAGTAGTCAAGTGAGTGAATTTTAATATGGTTCTAGCATAATCTTTAGTTTTAATTTCATCTTTAATTGTTTTATAAATTGAGAAAGATAAAGAATTAATGTAGAGCAGGAATGACACTATTCAGACTAAGTGAATTTTTATGAAGTGAATTTTATTGTGTATAAAGGGTTACAGTTTACCATTGGTAAACTAAAACTTCCACAATACACGTATACAGGGTGAGGCAGGGAAATGGGCAATTTTAAACTCTTTAATTAAATAAAGAATTTGTATTTGCCAAATGACAAATATACTATCTGAAAGTACATAGCATGCTATTTATTTTTTGAAGATGGTAACCTCAATGGTGACCCCCATCTTTGCACAGGCATTCTTTTAATCTTCCACGCATGTTTCCCATGACGTGGCATAGCATCTCCAAAGAAATTTTGGCAGTTTCTTTGTGAATTCTGTCTTTCAGATCTTCAGTATTGTGTGGGCGACAAGAATACACCTCTGTTTTTTTAGTGTCCCTAAAAAAAAAAAAAAAAAAGTCTCCATTCTTGGAGATGATGTGGTTATGAAAAAGCAGTCATGTGATGCCCATTGAGACTCTGGTGGCATGAGACATTGCACCATCTTGTTGAAACCAGCTGGCTTCATTAACTTCAGGAAACCTAGTAACTAGGGTCATCAGTTAAAAAAAATTGTGATTGTGTTAGTATGGTGACCTAATGTCATTGTCGTTTCTTTTCCATTGTCATCTTCAAAAAAAATATAGGCCAATAATGCTGTGAGATGAAATTGCACAATACGTTGTTACTTGTCACCACACCTCACAGGGGGAATTAGTATTCATTGTACACTCCTGTTAAGTTCAGCAACAATAGATTCTAATATGCTGAATGCTTTAGACTCTGTATGGGAATGGTCCTGACAGCAGTTTTCTGGTGTGCAGGTAGAGGCTTTCCACATGTACACCAGATTTCATCTGGAGGCTTTTTGAGAGCAGAAACCAGGTTTCTTCAAAATTATATACTGATGTTTCTGTAATATGAGCAAATGTTACAGGATGTTGATGCTTAATCTTAAAGTGAACATGAATAAATGTTGGAGTGGCCTTTTAACTGTAATTATTTTTGTAAAATACACAACATGCATTAGGAGAGACTGCTTCTACAGGAATGGGATACACTTAAATAGAAAGGGTGCAAGAATATTTGCTTATGCTATTGAGGCAGTGTTAGGTGGGATGGAAAACTGCTAGCTTGGGGGGATACACAGACTAAAAGATTAGCAGTACCGCAGGCAGAGGCGAAAGAGATTCTTGCACTGCTTCTATTGTAATGAGCTACAGCCTAGAGAGCAAGTTGCTGGCGACTTCGAGAACTGCTGGGAGTCATCATGGAACAAGTAAATATATGGGCTGTGTTAGGGTAACTAAGAGTAAGAACTAGTGCATGTACACTTGTTAACAGGAGAAACTGCTTCTACAGGGATGGAATACACTTAAATAGAAAGGGTGCAAGAATATTTGCTGATGCTATCGAGACAGTATTAGGTGGATCGGAAAACTGCTAGCTTGGGGGGATACAAGGACTAATAGTTTAACAGTAGCTGCAGGCAGAGGTGAAGGTGATTCTTGCACAACTTCCATTAGAATAAGTAGCAACCTGGAGCGAGGGGTGTTGGGGGTTTCAGGGACAGATAGCAGTCATCGTGAAATAGGTGGGTATATGGGATGTGTTAGGGTAACTAGGAACAAGAATAGGTGCATGTATACCAGTGCTAGAAGTATAGAAAATAAATTTGATGAATTTGAAGTGTTGGTCAAGACATAAAAGATGGATATTGTTGGGATAGCAGAGACGTGGTGTCACACAGATATAAGGAATGCAGAACTAGAATTTGGGGAGTACAATGTGTACAGAAAGGATAGACAGGGTAGGAAGGGAGGAGGTGTTGCTGTTAATTAAGAAAAACATAAAATCGAAAGAAGTGCACTCAGTTGATACAAATGAACAGTGCACTGTTGAGTCGGTTTGGTGTGACATAAGCACTGCGAAAGCAAAAATAAGAGTAGGAGTGTGTTATAGGCCTAATGACTCTAATGAGTACAATGAACAATTGTACAGAGAAATAGAGTGGGCTAGTAAATCAGAATGTCTTATAATGGGGGATTTTAACTTCCCAGATATTGACTGGAACTTGTGAGTTGGTCACTCATACACTAGTCAGACTTTTGTGGATTTATTGGATGATTGTTTTCTGCAGCAGCATGTTCGAGAGGCAACCAGAGAGAGTAATACTCTTGATCTGGTTATCAGCAGTGATCATTTGTGTATTAAGAATTTGCAGATAAAGGAACCAATAGGTGGCAGTGATAACAGTGTACTGATGTGGGATTTACTTAAAGATTTAATTACCATCAGGGGTAAAGGAAAGAGTTTTTGCTTCCGTAAAAGTGAGTACAGTGGTCTCAGAAAGTTTTTAAATTCTATACAGATGGATCAACTGACGATGTTACCAACAGTAAATTCTAAGTGGGAAGCATTCAAGGAATTAATCGTGGATGCTACTAAATGTTTCATACCTATTAAGAAATATTGTTCAAGGTTTAGGCCTAAATGGTTATCAAATGAACTAATGAGACTCGTAACAGAGAAGAAAAATGCATGGGATGCATATAAATTATCAAGCGACTCGGAAGCCTATGGCAAGATATAAGCTAGTCTGTAATCAGGTCACAAAGGAGGTTAGGCAGGCGAAGGCAGATTACGAGAAATCCTTGGCAAAAGCTGCTAAGAAAAACAGCAAGGATTTCTTTACTTATATAAACTAAAAGGTAGGGCATGAATCTCATTGGTCCACTTGACATCGATGGTTCGACTGTTGATGATCCTGCTCAGTTGGCAAACAAACTGAATGAGTATTTTGCATCTACATTCACACATGAGGAGTTATTAAGGTTTGAAAATGGCAGAAGGTTATCAAATTGTAGCAGGATACTTAATGATTTTGTAATAACCGAGAGCAATGTGGAGGAGAAATTCTTGAAGTTAAACATAAGAAAGGCACCTGGGGTGGATGGGATCTATCCAGTTATATTAAAGGAGGCGGCAAAGCAACTAAGCAAACCCTTAGCCATAATTATGAAAGCATCCTTGGACTCAGGGGAGGTTCCCATGGACTGGAGATGTGCAAATGTATCCCCAATTCATAAAGGGAGATCGAAGGGTGACACAAGTGATTACAGACCAGTTAGTTTAACTTCTGTTCCGGGTAAAATAATGGAGTCACTGGTTAAAGATACATTGCAGGATCATCTAGACAAGACTGCAGGGCACCTCCGTAGCCAGGTGGGAAGGAGCAGCAGTGCGTAGTACACGCTTCTTGATGAGACCGGGGTTCGAGCCTGTCACCACCAAATACAGAGGATGCCGAAAGGTCAGGGAATGACCACCGCATATGCCGGAGCAATATGGCCTTAGTTGCTAATGCTTCTAAAATCCAAATAACAAAACAAAAAAACAAGACTGCAGCAATAATTCAGACACAGCATGGGCTTGTTAAGGGAAAGTCTTGTCTGACAAATCTGATTGGTTATTATGATGTGGTTACAAAGGAACTGGATGCAAAAAATAATTTTTATATCATATATTTGGATTTCAGGAAAGCTTTTGACACTGTTGCGCATGGAAGACTATTGTACAAATTGGAGCAGAATGGTATTAAGGGTAAGTTGCTCCAATGGATAAAAGGATGGTTGAGTGGGAGAAGACAGAGGGTGGTAATTAATGGGTGCTGCTCTTCGTGGACTAATGTTATTAGTGGAGTTCCACAGGGTTCGGTGTTGGGTTCTCTGTTGTTTTGTATATTTATCAACAATATTGATGAAGGTATATCAGGCTTAGTGTCGAAGATTGCAGATGATACAAAGGTTGGCAGGGTTGTTAATTACAGTAATGGCAGTGTGCTACTGCAACAGGATCTAGATAATTTGGGCAGATGGGCTAAGAAGTGGCAACTCAAGGTTAAACTTCAGTACCATATGCAGTACTTTGCATTTCTGTAGAAGTAATCTCAGAGAAACGTACCAACTGTGTGGTACTACACTTAAAGTGGTAGAAAATGAAAAAGACCTGGGAGTAATTGTGCAGTCAGATATGAAGTTTTGGCGCCTCCGTAGCCAGGTGGGAAGGAGCAGCAGTGCGTATCACATGCTTCTTGATTAAACTGGGGTTCGAGCCCGTCACCACCAAATACGGAGGATGCGGAAAGGTCAGGGAATGACCACTGCATATCCCCAGAGCAATATGGCCTTAGTTGCTAATGCTCCTAAAAACAAAATAACAAACAAACAATATGAAGTTTTCTGAGCAATGCAGACAGGCTGCCAGGGCAGGTCATGGGGTTTTGTCAATGATATGTAGGAATTTGCCTAGCAGGGAAAAGGAGGTGATTGTCCCTCTGTATAAGGCAATGGTCAGGCCACGCCTTGAGTACTGCGTATAGGTCTGGAGGCCTCATTTCAGGAAGGTTGTCGATTTGCTTGAACGTGTACAGAGAAGGGGAACAAGATTGGTGAGGGGAATGAAGGGATCCTCTTACCAAGAGAGGCTTAAGTTCTGCAAATTGCAGTGGCTGGAGACTAGGCACCTGCGCGTTGATCTGATTAAGGCGTATAAGGCCTTGAATGGGTTGAGTACGCTGAATTCTGATGGGATCCTTCCACTTGTTCAGATTACGAACCTAAGGGGGCATAAATTCAAAGTAAGAAAGGACAGAGGTAGAATAGATGTGCGGAAATTTGCCTTTAGCCAGTGGGTAGTTAATTGCTGGAACAAACGTCCATCTGTCGTTGTGGAAGTTGATAGGTTGAATAAATTTAAGGAGTAACTGGACAGGCATTTGGAGGGAATGGTGTTTTTTTTTTTTGGCTGATGCTGCATAAGCTCATACACTTGCTTTCTTGCATCACATGCCACTACTACTACTTGCATGTACACCACCAGTGCTAGAAGTATAGTAAATAAATTTGCTGAATTTGAAGTGCTGATCAAGGCATTAAATGCAGATATTGTTGGGATATCAGAGACATGGTGTTATACAGATATAAGTAGTGCAGAATTGGAATTTGGCAAATACAATGTATATAGAAAGGATAGAGAACAGAGGAGGAGGGGTTATGCTGTTAGTTAAGAAACATATGAAGTTTAAGGAAGTGCATCCAGTTGTTATTGGTGGACAGTGCAATATTGATTCAGTTTGGTGTGACATAAACACTGGGAAAAGGAAAATGAGAGTAGGAGTGTGCTATAGGCCTAATGACTCTGATAAGTACAGAGAACAATTGTGCTAAGAAATTAGTGGGCTAGTAAATCAGAATGTCAGAATGTCTTGTAATGGGGGATTTTAACTTTCCAGATATTGACTGGCACTTGTGGGTTGGTCACTCGCATGCTAGCAAGACTTTTGTGGATTTATTGGATAACTGTTTTCTACAGCAACATGTTCGAGAGGCAACCAGAGAGAGTAATATTCTTGGTCTGATCATCAGCAGTGATGATTCATGCATTAGGAATTTGCAGATAAAGGAACCAGTAGGTGACAGTGATCAATTACAGTTTACTGATGTGGGATTTACTTAAAGATGTAACTACCATCAAGGGTAAAGGGAAGGGTTTTTGTTTTCATAAAGGTGACTACAGGGGTCCAGACAGTTTTTAAATTGTGTACAGTGGGATCAACTGATGATGTACACAATTTAAAAACTGTCTGGACCCCTGTAGTCACCTTTATGAAAACAAAAACCCTTCCCTTTATAATTTGAAGCAAGCAAATTCTAAATGGGAAGCCTTCAAGGAAGTAATTCTTGGAAGCTATTAGGCTTTTCATTCTAATTAAGAAATACTGTTCAAGATTTTGATCTAAATGGATGTTGGATGAACTAATGAGGTTCTGTGGCAGAGAAGAAAAATGCGTGGGATGCATATAAATTATCAGGTGAAACAGAAGCCTATGGCAGATATAAGCTAGTCTGTAATCAAGTCACAAAGGAGGTGAAGCAAGCGAAGGCTGATTATGAGAAATCCTTGGCAATGGATGCAAAGAAAAGCAACAAAAACTTCTTTACTATATAAACTCTAGAAGGAAGGGGATGAATCAGATTTGTCCAGATGACATCAATGTCAACTGGACCAATCTGTTGATGAATGTTCGACTGTTGATGAATCTGCTCAGAAAACTGACAAACTAAATGAGTATTTTCCATCTACATTCAAACATGAGGAATTCTTTAACGAAGGGGGTGGACAGAATTTTACTAAACATCTAACAGGGAGATAAATGATTTTGTAATAACAGAGAAAAATGGAGGAGAAATTGTTAAAGTTAACCATAAAAAAAGCGCTTGGGGCAGATGGAATCTAACCAGTTATATTGAAGGAGGCAACGAGGGAAGTAAGCAAATCCTTACCCATAATTATGAGAGCATCATTTGATTCAGGGGAGGTCCCCATGGACTAGATATATGCAAGTGCATCCCCAATTCACAAAGGAGGTTCAAAGGGTGATGCAAATAATTATAGACCTGTTAGTTTCACTTCTGTTCTGGGGAAAATAATGGTTAAAGAAGTGATGCAGGATCACCTACACAAGACTGCAGCAATAGTTCAGACAGCATGGGTTTGTTAAGGGGAAGTCTTGTCTGACCAATTTGATTAGATACTACGATATGGTCACAGAGGAACTGGATGAAAAAAATAATTGTGATATCATATACTTGGATTTCAGGAAAGCTTTTAATACTATTGCACATGGAAAAGAGCTGTACAGATTGGAGCAGTATAGCATGAAGGGCAAGTTGCTGCAATGGATAAAATGATGGTTGAGTGGGAGACTGCAGAGAGTGGTAATAAATGGACACTGCTTTATGTGGACTAATATTATTAGTGAAGTTCCCTAGGGTTCGGTTCTGGGCCCATTGTTGTTTTATGTATTTATTAATGACATTGATGAAGGTATATAAGGCTTAATGTCCAAGTTTGCAGATGATACAAAAGTTGACTGTGTTGTTAATGATAGTAAAGACAGTATGCTATTGCAACAGGATCTAGAAAAGTTAGACAGATGGGCTGAGAAGTGGCAGCTGAAGTTTAATATTGAAAAATGCAAAGACTGCATATGGGTAGCAGTAACCCAAGAGAAATATATCAACTATGTGGTACTACACTCAGGGAAGTGGAGAATGAAAAAGACCTGGGGGTAATTGTTCGGTCAGATATGAAGTTCTCTGAGCAGTGCAGATGAGCTGCCAGAGCAGGTCATGGAGTTTTGTCAATGATATATAGGAATTTTGCTAGCAGATAGAAAGAGGTGCTTATACCTTTGTATAAGGCAGTGGTCAGGCCACACCTTGAGTAATGCATGCAGGTCTGGAGGCCACATTTTAGGAAATATGTAGAGTTGCTAGAAGGAGTACATGGAAGGGGAACAAGATTGGTGAGAAGAACAAAGGGGTTCTCCTACCAAGAGAGACTTAAATTCTCAAATTGCAGCATCTGAAGACAAAGGCACCTGTGAGGTGATCTGATTGAGGTGAACAAAGCTTTGAATGGTTTGAGCAGGCTCAATGCTGATGGAATACTTCTACTTGCTCAGATTAAGAACCTGAGGGGGCATTTAAGGCTGAACTAGACAAACATTTGAAGTGACTGAACAGGTGAAATGGGAAGGTTTTTTTTTCTTTTTTCTTTTTTTTTTTTTTTTTTTTTTGGCTGATGCTCTATAAGTTTGCTTCCTTGCATCATGCCTCAGCTAATGCTAATGTATCATATGTTGGGTGATTGAAGTTCTCCCACTTCTCTCAGAATTGACCCATAGAACACCAGTTTTTAAAATTATCCATTTCTCTACCCTGTACTTAACAGTCATTGTTTTTGAAGTTTGTGTTGAATCCAAGTGCCAAATATCAGAGATATTGATGAAATAAAATTATAGTTGGGCTACATGTTGAGTGTGTATTGAGATTGTAAAAAGATGTTCTTGTTTATACTCTGGCCGACCATTAGCTCTGAGCAGTTTACAATAAATCATGAATACAATTGTTAATCATGTTTAGCAGTCACAGCCTTGAACCACATTCTACAAAAAGAGTGAGTGCTACTGTACTCTTGATCCTGACCACTGTGCTATGTCAGGCCTAGGATAAGTAAAAATTTTTACAAATGTGTAATTTTTTTTTAATATGCAATCCAATAAGGTTGTAATCTTAATAGTAAGTAGTCTTAATGTGCATGGGGTTGCTGTTTTATTGTCTTAATCTTTTCTGCTTTTTAGTTTGAGACTGTTTGTTTCTTTCCTCTTCTGTGAGAAATGTACTTTTGGATTGAAATTGGTAGATCTTAGCTTATGTCTTGATATAACAGAAGTTTGAGGAAGCTTGTTTGCTAGCAGAGTTGAAGTTAAGATCCTTGAACCAATTTTGAAACATGGTGTAGCGTACAGAGTCAAAATTCATACTTTGTACCTGGTGATAGCTTGAAGTATTTAATTTAATACAAAAAAAAACATCTCCATGAAGTCGTTCTATAGGAGTAGGTGTGGATTTATTCCTAAGATGCTTCTTTTAAATCTGGGGTAACCCTACAATCAGGCATGTGCAGCAGTTTTTGATTTCTTAATTTTTCAGTGAGCATGTTTAACATGCCCTTTCAGTTTTGTACCAAGTATTCTGTATAATTCCTGTATATGAATCATGTTCAAAGTGATCAGTGGGTGCTTCTTACTATCACTTGTTGAAAAATATCTGTTTTGTGTTTTAGAGATCTGGCACTTGAATAGCAGGCAGTAACCTTGTTTTCTGGTTGTTTTTTCCAGAAGTTTCCATGAATAGGCTTAAAATGAATATAGCTAATGGTTATATCATGGAAATTAGTTGTGGTTTTTATCATGCATTACCATCTTAATTTAATTAAATTAAATTTAATTTAACCTGTACCACATTAGGAAAGACAAAAGTAAGTGTTTAAACAAGATAAGTGAGAGGGTGACCTCGATGCATTTGTCATTAGTGATTAGTGTGGTATCGATGAAAACAAAACAGATCTCTGACATTTATATGCAAAGACAAATGAGTAAGTTTGATAGACTTAAGGAACAAGCCATGACCAGGGGTAATAGTGATAATAATACTACCAGCAACTTTATCGTTAATATAAGCAGTAAGCAATTGACTGAAGATCAGATAGAAGTCTTAAATTTAGGACTTAAGTTTGCTATGATTGTGCCCATAGCAGAAATAGCTATGGGCATTGAGAGAGCGGTAAATAGGTTACCTGTGTGCATGGCCAACGAAATTCGTGTAAAGACAGCAGCTATTCTAAGTCAAGCTAAGAAAGCTCCCCCTAATCTTAATGCAAAGCAAAGACTAGCACTTAAGAGTCTCAAGCAAGATGATAGTGTTGTGGTCCTACAGGCTGATAAAGGTAGAGTAACGGTGGTTTTGGATAAGGAGGCATACGTAAATAAAGCATTAGACTTGTTGAATGATCAAACAACCTATAAGATTATTCATAAAAATCCATTGTTGAACCTAGAACGTCAAGTTAATAGAATGGTGCAGAACTGGATGAAGTCTAACGAGATTTCCAAGGAGCGGTATTGGTCATTACATGCAACAGGAAGCCAGATACTGAGATTTTACGGCTTGCCAAAAGTACACAAAGTGGGCGTGCCACTCAGACCTATAGTTTCGTTTATAGGCAGCCCCAAGTATATGCTATCTGGTTTCCTGGCCAAACTGCTGTCACCATTAGTAGGGCTTTCTGAGCATAGTATCAGAGACAGCAAGGAATTTGTACAATTTATAAGAGGACAATGCATAGAAGAAAATGAAATTATGATATCTTTCGACGTGACATCTCTGTTTACATGCATTCCAATTGACCATGGGGTACGTTGTGCGTACATGGCCTTACAGAGAGACACCACCTTGAACAGTAGGACACAATTAAGCCTAGAGGATATATGTAAGGGCATAGAGTTATGTCTTTCAAGCACCACTATGGTGTTCTGTAACACCATGTACAAGCAGGTTAATGGTGCAGCCATGGGCTCCCCCATCAGTGCGATCATAGCTAATTTAGCCATGGAGGAGCTCAAGGCTAGATTATTCAACGATATGGTTCTCCCTTTGCATCCGTGGAAAAGATATACGTTGATGATACGTTTTCAATTATTCTGAAGGGGAGTGAAGATGAGATATTGAATTTTCTTAACAGCTTCTCCCCGTTAATACAATTCACCTCTGAGGTAGAAGGAGGATGAGTTTTGCCATTCCTGGATGTGTTGATCTGTAGAGAAGGCCAGTGTTTGAAAACAAAAGTGTTTAGAAAACCTTTGTGCAAAGGCCAATACTCACTTTACAACGCAGCTCAGGCCAACCATCACAGCAACAGTGTGATAAGAGCACTAGTAGATAGGGCAAAATCGTATTGTAGTACCTCAGAGGACAGGAAAATAGAGTATGAGCGAGTTACGGCGGATCTTTTGAAGTGTGGCTACCCCCAGAGGATCATAGAGAAATATATTAGTGGAGGGCAGAGGAGATGCGAGTCCTTCACGCCGATAGCCACCGTATACGTTCCCTACTATCCGAGTTTAACCGAGTGTATAGCTCCTATACTAAGAAATTACCAGATGCGCTGTGTGTAGCTCCCAGGTCGGAAGCTGCACACGGTCATGTCACAGGTGAAAGACCCCATCTCACACGAAAATATAAGTGGAGTCGTATATAGCATCAAGTGCCCGAAGTGTGGGGGAAACAAAAAGGTGCCTCAAAGATCGTCTGGGGGAGCACACAAATGCGATAATAAATGCGGTAAATCTGAACATTTTTGGGAGAAGCAACATCATATTTTCCTGGATGAAGCAGTCATCACTGATCAGGCGCATAGATTTTGGGACCGCAAGTGGCCCGAGAGCCTACAAATTAGTTCTATTGAGAATAATATAAATAGAGATGGGGTACACGCATTCATCCCCTCCTTGAGGCAGTAATCCTTGAAGGGGATGAACGTTTTCGCCTAGAACGCTCCCGAGCCGCTTCCGGTTCCAACATGTATGGGAACAATACACGTTTGCGTGAGATGCACCGTGAACCTGCTGGTATTTAATGAGGCACCACAGAATAGAAGTGCACTGTTGAGGAAGAAGGCAGAAGCCTTTGAAAGCTTCAGTTATTTTAGCGCTTTTAATCTAGTATATTTTATTGTATTTTAATTTTTCAGTATTTTATTATCATTTTATTTGTACATTCACTGTAAACTACAATTGTTTTATCCTATCTTAATTCAGTATTTTATTATCAGTAACATTTTATTTGTATAATCACACTTATTTTGTTTTGTATGATCTACTGTAAATTTATTGTAAATTTAAATATAAAGCTTTTTAAGATTTTAGTTTTCGTTTTTATTTCAATGGTTGGTGAGAAACGCTAAAAATCATAGTTTGAAGAATTACCATCTTAATTCATATTGCACCAGAGTATTATGTTTGTACCATGTTTAGTCATTTTAAATGGGAAACAAACCAGAGCTGGGTTCCCAGTAGTTGAAAAACTGAATTTTTTCTATATCTCCAACATAGTTGTTTCTTTGAAATGGTCACAGTAGTGTCTTTCATGTAGTGATATAGGATGGCAATGCACAATAGATAATTAAGTTATTATTAATCTGGAAAAAAATTCCAGAAATGCTGTTTTGGCACAATCTGCCTGAAAGGAATTCTGTTCAGGCGCAAGCTGAATGCAAAAGTTTTTTGGATTCAGATTTCTGAATTGGCAGCTATTGAAACTTTTGTACATTATGGAATGTGAAATTAACCTTAATTCTTGGTGGTTGTTTTTTTTTTTTTTTTTTTTATATTTTCAATAGGCTCATGAACTTGGTTGTGAATTTTATTTACTTTCCTGTCCACATTGTAATGCTGAAGTTGCTTTAGGCAAATTCAATGATCATATTAAAGACATGTGTCCTGAGATGGATAAGGCATGCCCATATTGCAAACACCAGTTCAAACGGAAAGAAATGAATGTAAGATTTTTGTAAACAGATTGATTGAATTTTATTGAATATATTTGTTACTAAACTTTAAGAAAATATATCCAGTAAATTCACCATAGGAAATATATTAACTAAATAGATACCCAAAATAGATACATTAACTATAGATACCCAAAACTCGAACTTTTATTCCTTTCTGCTGAAAGCTACAATTTTTTTTTTTTTTTTTTTTTTTAAAAGAAAATAAATAGCTCTGAGGAGATCCTAAGCAGTTTCAGCCAATCCTTGAGCTTGAGATGACTCTGCGAGCCCTTGAAATTGCTCTGTGAGCTGTGCATAGCTTGCAAGCCATATGTTGAAGACTCCTGGATTACATGACTGCAGTAAAAGAGGCAAAGCATTGTGATTTTTTGACTAGTGTTCAAATTGAGCTAGTGTTGAAAGTGCTGGGACTTGTTGGTGCTGGGATTATTGTTTTGGATTTTATTAAATGAAATTAATGAAGAAATAAAAGACATGTTGTCAAGATTTCCAGATATATTTAAGATTGGGAGGGTGATAAATGACCAGCACAAGGGAGCAGAGCATTCCTTGAGAATAGTTTTAAGGTTGGCACATATATATATATATATATATATATATATATATATATATATATATATATATACAGGGTGATCCAAAAGTCAGTAAACAATTAAAGAATCGGTATTTCAGTGAATTTTTGACATATGGTAACAAGATTAGTGCAGTAATGCATAGAATTACGTGGGTTTTTTTTCCAAAAGAATGTCAGAATTAGTTCCAAATGTGTCCACCATGTGGCGCTGTACCATTAATGATGCCGCACAACTGTCTGCTTGCTATAAAGGCACTGCAAGAACAACAGCTAAGCAGTTTAGTGAACTGCTTGGGAAAGAAAAAGAAAAGAAGCTAAGCGGTCATGTTATCATTACCGGATAAAACACTGTTGGTTAAACGTTATTACCTTAATGCTGAATCTGCAACTGCAGCTTTGTGATCTTTCCGTCAGCTGAAGGTTATGCGACGTGGTAAAGGACCAATGACTGTTGCAGACTAAAGATGATGATTAAGAAATTTGAGAAAACTGGTTATCCATGTCTTCCACAACTGCAGCAATGACATCATCATCACATGGAGAAGCAAGCTCTCGTGAAGTTTCATGTTGAACTGGCGTCCCATATGGGAATGTGTGGAGAGCACTAAGAGTAATCCTCCGTAGATATCCGTACAAAATTCAACACCTTCAAGAACTTAGGCGTCCCGATTTTGCAAAACGGGAAGCATTTGTGTTATGGTTCTTTCAGCGAATTGAAGAATGTGACAACTGGCTGTCAAATGTTTTGTGGATGGATGAAGCCCATTTCACTCCCAATGGCACTGTAAACGCACACAATTGCAGAATTTGGGCGATGGAAAACCCTCAAGTTTACACAGAAACTCCATTGCATCAGTCAAAAGTAACGGTGTGGTGTGGATTCGCCTCTTCTTTTGTTATAGGCCCATTTTTCTTTCAGGAAATCAGTGGCTCTGGTTTTGAAACTGTCACAGGTCAGTGTTATGCTGACCTGTTACGAAACTGCATTGTCCCTAGCCTGGGGGAAGGCAAGCTTTGGATGTTGTGACATTCGTGCAAGATGGAGCACCACTCCATATTGCTTCTCCTGTGAAACAACTGTTACTCTCAGCGTTTGGAGAGAATAGAGTGATAAGCCGTCACTTTCAGCATGAATGGCCACCGAGGTCTCCAGACCTGACGCGCTGTGATTTTTGGTTATGGGGCTATCTGAAGTCACAGGTTTACAGGAATTTTTCCAGAAGTCACAGGTTTACAGAGACATCATTACTCGTCTTCAGGCAGTGCTCGACAACGAAGGCCTCCACACTAAACATTTACTATAATCAGTTGCTTTGTGGTGTTACAGATCAACTGCCACCTGGTGGACATATTTGGAAATAATTTTGACATTCTTTCTGAAAAAACCACGTAATTCTATGCATTTCTTCACTAATCTCATCACCATACGTCAAAAATTCATCGAAATATCGATTCTTTAACTGACTTTCGGATCACCCTGTACATACGAGGGGTTTCCGAAAAGTAAGGCAACACATTTTTTCTCTCAGTGATGTTTAATAAGACCAAGTTGAAATTACACACTAAGAAATAAGTGAAAATGCACTACTTCTCCACAGAGTCTCCAGTTTTATTGATACACTTGTTATAGATCCATCGTTGTTCCAACGATGGATCAGTTTATCATTACCAGTACTGAAGAAGTCCATGTCCACACACAGTAACCAACATCGCACTGCCTGATGAACTCCCTCATCCGTGGTGAAATGCTTTCCTGAAAGGTGTTTTTTCAGAGGGCCGAACAAATGGAAGTCTGAAGGTGCTAAGTCTGGGTTGTAGAGGGGATGTGACAGAGTTTCCCAACGATTATGGTGCAACCACTCACGAGTGGGCAGTATATGGAATTGCGTTGTCGTGCAACAAAATCACGCCGCTTTTCAGGAGTCCTGCTCGTTTGCATCGAATGTTGGCTTTCAGTTTTTCCAATGTTGCACAGTAAAGCTCCGTATTGATTGTTCCTCTCTTCAGCAAGAAATCCACCAACAGAACTCCCAGTGTCTGAAAAGCCATGACTTTTCAGACACTGGGAACAGTTTTGAATTTTTTTGCGCACAGGAGATTGTGGATGTTTCCACTATACGAGCGAGAAAATCCTCTCCTTTGTCACTGTATCACATCAGGTTCTCCAGACACATCCCCATGCATTTTGCTTTGTCCTCCTCTGACAATTAGCATTAGCATTAGCATTAGTAGAGGCATACGATGCAAGAAAGCAAGCTTATTCAGCATCAGCCAAAAAAAAAAAAAAAAAAAACCCTCTCCCATTTCACCCCTCCGTTCGTTCGAAATACCTGTCCAGTTGAGCTTTAAATTTGTTTAGGCTATCAACTTCAACAACAAGTGATGGAAGTCGGTTCCACCAACCAACCACCCGCTGGCCAAAGGCAAATTTCCGCACATCTATCCGACATCCGTCCTTCCTCAATTTGAATTTATGCCCTCTGAGGTGATTATTCTGAGAAAGATGAAGAATCCCATTGGCATTGAGCATGCTCAAACCATTCAAGGCCTTATACACCTCTATCAGATCACCTCGCCGGTGCCTAGTCTCCAGACTCTGTAATTTGCAAAACTTAAGCCTTTCTTCGTAAGAGCAACCCTTTGTTCCATTTACTAATCTTGTTGCCCTTCTCTGTACCCGTTCCAGCAGCTCTACATCCTTCTTGAAATGAGGCCTCCAGACCTGTATACAGTACTCAAGATGTGGCCTAACCATTGCCTTATACAAGGGAATAATCACCTCCTTATCCCTGCTAGAAAAATTCCTGTATATCATTGACAAGACACCATGAGCTACTCTTGCAGCTCGTCTGCACTGCTCAGAGAACTTCATATCTCCCTGCACAATTACCCCCAGGTCCTTTTCATTCTCCACCACTGTCAGTGTGGTACCGCAGAGTTGATACGTTGCTCTGGGGTTACTGTTTCCCATATGCAGTACTTTACATTTGTCAATGTTAAACTTCATTTGCCACCTCTCAGCCCATCTGTTCAACCTTTCCAGATCCTGTTGCAGCAGCATAGCGTCAGTAGTGTCCTTGACGACCCTGCCAACCTTTGTATCATCTGCAAACTTGGACATTAAACTTGATATCCCATCATCAATATCATTCATAAACACCGAAAACAACAACGGACCCAACACTGAACCTTGAGGAACTCCACTAATAACATTAGTCCACGTTGAGCAGTGTCCATTGATTACCACTCTCTGTCTTCTGCCACTCAACCATCCCCTTATCCATAGCAGCAATTTGCCTCCAATGCCACACTGCTCCAATTTGTGCAGCAGTCTTCCATGTGCAACAGTATCAAAAGCCTTTCTAAGATCCAAATATATAATATCAAAGTTATTCCCTGCATCCAGTTCTTTTGTGACTACATCATAGTATCCAATCAAATTGGTCAGGCAAGACCTGCCCTTAACAAAACCATGCTGCGTCTGAGCTATAACTGAATTCTTGTCTAGATGATCCTGCAGTGCTTCTTTAACCAGTGCCTCCATTAATTTACCTGGAACAGAAGTTAAACTAACAGGTCTATAATTACTTGTGTCAGCCTTTGATCCTCCTTTGTGAATTGGGGTTACATTTGCATATCTCCAGTCTATGGGTACCTCCCCTGAGTCCAAAGAAGCTCTCATAATTATGGCTAGGGGTTTGCATACTTCCTTTGCTGCCTCCTTTAATATAACTGGATAGATCCCATCCACCCCAGGTGCCTTTTTTATGTTTATCCTCAACAATCTCTCCTCCACTTTCCTCTCAGTTATTACAAAATCATCCAGCTCACTGCCAATGTTTACTTTACCTACATCATTCTCCTTCCTGAATAACTCCTCATGCGTGAATGTAGATGCAAAATACTCGTTTAGATTGTTAGCCACCTGAGCAGGATCCTCAACTGTTGAACCATCAATATCCAGTGGACCAATCTGATTCATCCCTTTCCTTCTCGAGTTCAAGTATGTAAAGAACTCTTTTCTGTTTTTCTTTGCATCCTTTGCCAAGGATTTTTCGTAGTCTGCCTTTGCCTGCCTAATCTCCTTTGTGACTTGGTTACAGACCAACTTATATCTATCATAGGCTTCCATGTCACCCATTAATTTATATGTATCCCATGCATTTTTCTTCTCTGCCACATGTCTCATTAGTTCATCTGACAACCATTTAGGCCTAAACCTTGAACAATATTTCTTAGTTGGTATGTAAAGCCTGGTAGCCTCCAAGATTAGTTCCTTGAATGCTTCCCATTTTGAGTGTGGTGGCAATTGTTGTGGCAACCAGTGACAGCACACCTTTAAAAGCCAAGGACATCGTGAACAGTTGACTGACTTACTCACTTTCACTATTTGTGCAATTTCACACAGTTTCATTCGCCTGTCATTCAAGAATGATGCCCTTAATGCATGAAATGTTGTGTTCTGTCTTGCTTGATGAAGGCCTACCTGCCCAATGTCGATCTTCAATGTCAACATGGCCCGCTTTAAATTTATTGCACCAAAAACACACCTGCTTCTTTGTCATCGCCTTTTTGCCGTACACAGCAACCAGTTCACGATGAATGTCACTTGGTTATTTGCTTTTTGCTTACAAAAAGTGAATAACTTCACGAACACCTGTTGTGGACCACGCTCGCACAGTAGCCGCCATTTTGCGACTGGAATCTGCTGTGAGGTGACAGTACCACAGCACTGCCTTGGCGGTCTTTTTGAATGTTATTAACGGGTCTATCTGTCCTCTGCGTTTCATCTCATTCCCTTTCACTGTTATTAAGGAAAAAAATGTGTTAAAAAAAGTTGCATCTGGGATATAACAGCTGACTTATTCAAATGGATAAATAATTTAAGGAAGCAAACGTTTTCTGGATCTTTCAAAAAAAAAAATTCATTTATTATTAACCCGTCACTAAAAAAAAATAATTAAATTCTGCCAAGAACTTTACCAAACTCTCTCTCTATCAACAAGATAGGTAATTTATTAAAATGATCTACAACATACTGCCCAAAAATAACTGTGAGATTCAACCCTCTTTTACTCCCTGAGATTTTATATTTGTCTACCCCTGGTTCTTGTCTTTCCTATCTCTGACTTTACACCTACCTCATTCATTTTACTGACCTCTTTCAGAGCATATATGCCTTAGTCAGGTCTCCCCTAAGATGTTCAGTTGTCAAATTCTAGTTGCTCTTCCTTAAACCTACTCTAGAAACGCTATGTTTTTTTTTTTCAGGTGTGGCCGTCCTACCTAAATGAAATGTTCCACATTTGATTCCACCATTGTGTTATACACAAATAAAATGATATCCTTCTCCCAACTGACCCTTGTGGTTGGGAGTTATAATCAAAGTCCTTCTACAATGGGTGGAAAGGGCTTGAGTTTGAATCCCATCAATGTGAGGATTTGTTTTTTTTTTTCACAAATTAGTCTGAGGCAAGAAGAGTTGTATGGTTTTCCCCATCCTTCTACAAACTGAAGTTTTTTGTCCAGCAAACTGAATGAAAAATACATGTAATTACAGATGCAAAATCCTAATGTCCCACAGCCTCAGTTGCTTTGGTGCTGCACACACACACACACACACACACACACACACACACACACACACACACACACACACACACACACACACACACACACACACACACACACACACACACACACACACCTTTTTTTTTCTTACTTGCAAAGGATCTATAACACAAAATTGAGAATAGGAGTCTGTTACAGGCCAAATGATTGTGTTGAGTATAATGCTACACAGACAAATAGAATGGGCCAGTAAATAAGATTATCTTATAATGGAAGATTTTTTAACTTTCCATGTATTGAGTGTAATTTATGGGTTATTATTAGCATTAATAATGACTTATGATACAAGAAAGTAGGCTTATAGAGCTTTAGCAAAAAAAAAAGCAAAACAAAAACAAAAAAACACCAACACTTACCATTTCAGCTATCTATTCCCTCCTGTAGTTTGTCTAATTCTTCCTTGTATTTATTTCAGCTATCAATTTCCACAACAACAAATGGAAGTTTGTTCCAGCAATCAATGACTCGCTGATTGCTGGCACTCATGGATTGCTGGCTAAAGGCAAACTTCTGCACATCTATCCTGCAACCATCCTTCCTGAATTTGAATTTATGCTCCATGTCCATAGTCTGAGCAAGAGGAAGAATCCCATCAGCATTGAGCTTGCTCAATTCGTTCAAAGCCTTAAACACCTCAATCAGATCACCTCACAGGAGCCTAGTCGCCGTACGATGCAATTTGCAGAACTAAATTTCTTGTTAAGAGTACCTTTGTTTCCCTCACCAATCTTATTACCATTCTCTGTACTCATTCCAGCAGCTCTACATGCTTCCTAAAATCAATCAAATAGTAGCAGAACATTTCTAGGTTTATTGGATGAACATTTTCCATACCAGCATGCTCGCAAGGCAAAAGAAGAGAAAGCAGTACTCTTGATCTGATTATCAGCAATGACTTCATGAATTAAGAATTGAGTTGAAATAATAGTTAGGTAGCAATAATCGTAATGTATTGATGTGGGATTTATTTAAAGTTGTAACTACTGCCAAGGAAAAAGGAAAGGGTTTTTACTTTTATGAAAATGACAGTAATGGTCTTAGACAGTTTTAAAATCTTTTTAGTCAGATCAACTGATGTTAACGCTGCAAATTCTAAATGGGAAGTATGCAATGAAGTAATTGCTAGACTTTTTATATAAAGTAAGAGATATCATTCAATTTAGGCCCAAATTGATATCAGATAAACTGATAGTATTAGTACCAGAGTCTGCCATATAGTGCAAGAACGCTATAGTCTTTTTCTGCACCACAAAAAAAAAAAAAAAAAATTACGAAACTAAATGGGTAAATGCAAATGACTAAACTGTGAGGCTGAATGAATCTAGTGGCAGAGATGTAAAATGCATGGGATGATTAGAAATTATCAGTGGACACAGAAACCTACAGTAACTACAAATATGCAATCAAGTCACTAAAGGGATTAGGTAGACTTCTCATAACCTGTCTTAGATTACTGTTATGGATAAAAGGGTGGGGGAGAGAGAGAGAGAGAGAGAGAGAGAGAGAGAGAGAGAGAGAGAGAGAGAGAGAGCACTGCTGTTCATAATATTATTGCAGTCTCAGGATGTTCAGTGCTGTCCACTTATTCTTTTCAATATTTATTAAAGATATTGGTGAAAGCATAATGAACTTAATCTAAGTTTGTAGGTGATGCAAAGGTTGCAGTGTGGTTAATAATAGGAATCAGGGTACGCTAGCAACAAAACATAGAGAAATTAGGTGGTTGAGCTGAAAAGTTACTGCACGTACCTTCCTAGCCCATGAATGGCTGAGAAAGTACATGTAGTACTCTAAATACAGTATCTCTAGATGCAAGGTACTGCATGTGAGTAGAGAAGTTCTTCAAGCATTGCAATCAGTGTTGAATCCAGAGTGTTTGCACGGGTGTAGGTTGCATGTAAACTTTGGGGGCACATGCAGTAGATTTGCATATATTTTTTTATTATTATTTAATATTTGCAATATATGTATATATTACAAACAAATCTGTATATTTATGAATGTTGTAATAAGAGAATATGAGAAACAAAATAGGAAACAAAAGGAAATATTTATTATTTAACATCTAAATCCTAATAGTCAGTTCACAAAAACCACATTAATGACAATAATCACAGTTTTATAATATGAAAATCAATTAGCAAAAATCATACAAATTATAATCGACATGCAAGTATTATAATCTTATTTTTCTTTGCATACATATCAATCACTTCATTTATTAATTTTTCTGATAACTCATTCGGGCCTTCTACATTTACTTCTTGCAATGTTTCTTGTCCCATTTGGTTCCTTAATTTTGTCATCATCTGATTCATTGTGTTAAAAGAACGTTCACTACTAACATTTGAAACAGGAATACAGCATAGCTCGATACACAATGTCTTTAGCTCGACATATCCAATATTTGATTTCAAAATTTGAATGTGTAAGATCGTTGTTGAATTGGCTTTCTGTTTTTGTCACATATTTAAGTGAGTGAATGTCATTCCACAGAGGATTAAAGTTCAAGTTTAGACAAGATGAGATTATCTTTATGTCATCTTCTGTTAGTTTTCAGAAAGATTTCGATGATTCAAATTTTGCAGTAACATTGGATGATCAATATTGCTTTGTCGTTAAAGCGATCCTTCATTTGACTGACCATGATATCAACAAATTTTTTTGCTGTTTTGTAACTCATACTAATATCTTCATTTAGAACAATTGGTCGAATATGATGAATAATTTAAAGCATTTTATGATAATTTTTCCAAATTGTACTTTCTGGGTTTTGTTCGATACAATCTGATGATATATTTTATAAATGTTATATTGTTGAGTTGATAAGCATTGGCAGTGAAGACAAGTGGAGCTCTTCCTTTTGCAAAACTGTACTCAAATTTTAAACTGCAAATAAAGCTTCATACAAGATGCAGAGATTAATTTTTAAAAAAGCTAGATTTTTTATAATTCCAATAAAATTCCATCTGCCAATGATGCAAGGTTGGCTCTGTCTTTGTGAATATGTTCACATGTCATCATGATGCCACTATAACACAACCTAACTGCATTTATCGATTGGAAATTGCTCAGCCAATGAACTTCAATTGTTTCAGGAATTTTTAACAGTGGCTCTTCCAGGGCCACTTCTACATCATGTAATATTCTCTCAAATTTCGATGATTTATGAAACAAGTTGTAGATATCTTTTATGACAAGTAACACGTGTTTGATGGTTGGATATCTATATTTTGCACTAGTTAATGAAAGTATGTGTGCTCGGCAATGAATGTATGGTATTTCTCTTTGTGCCATTTCAGAGATTTTCCTCCGAACTCCATTAATATTCCCAGAAAAATTTGCAGTACTATCAAAGGCTACTAAAATTCACAATTTTAATCACAGGCCACTAAATATTTTAAGTCAGTGTCTCTCTGTTTAAATTCTCTCGCTATAGTTTGAGTTATCGTTTCCGCATCTGTACTCTCACATTTGACCAAACATAGAAACATTTCCCTGATGTTATTTCTGTCATCCACAAAACATATTAAAATAGTAATTTCAGTTATATTATTGATATTGGTTGATTCGTCAGCCATTAAAAAGAAGTATTTAATTTACCTTTAATGTTCTTTACATCCTGCTTATCGAGTACTTCGGCAATACATGAAAGAAATTCAGATCCAGTCACTTTACTGATAAGTCACTTTACTAAGTTTTCACTTTTTAGAAAAAAATGAAAGTAGTCTTTTGTGCTACTTTGCCCTTCTAACTAGGCATTTAGGGTTTCATCATATTTAAGTATTATTCATTTAATAATAAAGGTAGGTCCATATTTTGTTGTGTGAGGTATTTTTTCTTTAGCCAAAAAATATAAACCCTCAATTAAAGCACATAGAGCCGACCGGGTTAGCCGGGTGGGTAAAGTGCCTGCCCGGCAGCCCAAAGGTCGTGGGTTCGATTCCCGCCTTGGGCTTGGATCAAAGTACTGCAAAAACCTTGGGAGGTGCATTATGGCCACAGAAGCCTATGCGCCAACAACTACCAAAAAAAAAAAAAAAAAAAAAAAAAAAAAGCACATAGATTTTCGGTTATCACATTTCTGTTTTTCACTTTCATTTAATTTCCACTTCATCTGTGTCGGGATTAGTGCCTGTGTTACTATTCTTTGTTTTCTGTCGCCGATGCAGTGTTTCTTCTTTTTCCTTGATAGTTATTGCAGGTTTACTTTCTGTTTCTACTTCAAAACTAAGTTTTCGCTTTTTAGAAAAAAATGAAAGTAGTCTTTTGTGCTGGTTTTTCGGCCATGATCAAAGGATAATTCTATTTGTTATTATAAAAGAAACCTGCTAAAGTGCTAAGTGATACAAAACAAACGGCATTAAAAATATTTAAACTTTACACTTAAAAAAACTATGTAACACAGTGCACTACACAAAAATTCAACTCCACTTCTGCATTCTCTAACTTACACAAAGTTGACGATTTCCCTGATGAGCTATAGTGGAGCCCACTTTATGATTGGTTCACGATGAAATCACTTTATGATGGACTCTCCATAATAAAATACGGTTCACTCAAAATAGCAGTTGAAGGCTATGTTATATGTAGTAAGCGCCAGTTATTGTGATCATATTTGCAAATTGAATTTTGATTCTATTAAAAAGCAATTGCAATAAGCGAAAATAGGATTAATGTTATCCACAGACTATTAAAAATAAAGATATAAAACACAAATTTACACTTTATTACCTTACCAATTAACAAAATTAAATTATACGAAAAAATAGGAAGAATATTATCCACAGGTTAGTAAAATAAAAATAAATTAAGCTTACATACATAGCTTAATTAATGTACATACTAACTAAACATTAGTTTGTAATAATTCTCTTCACTGACTTTTTTTTTTTTTTTGGTGGGGGTTGTAAAATTTAAAACTGTAAAAAAAAAAGATGAGCATCAATGATTAACAAAGAACACGGCACACAAATTGTAACATGATATGCACAAGTGAGGCAGAGTAAAAAGTTCATGATGAAGAATGAAAGAATGAAGAAAAGAAAATTCTGAAAATTTATTCGTGTTTTCTATATGATTGAAAATTTTATGGAAGGGGAAACATTTCACCATAATAACATAAAAACCCACACAATTCCAGCTATACATCTTATCGCAAATGCGATAAGATTGAGTTTACTACTTGTTTATAATAACTAACAAAAAAACCCCAATAAACTGGAAACTGCAAATTAAAGATATCGTGATGTCAAGAAATGTGCTTCAGAAAAATATCAAAAAGGCATTCAAAATTGATTCTTATAACTGAACATTAGATTCTAATAGACAATGAAAGTGTAGTGCATTTTAATGATTTGAATTGTTTCGCACTCATAATTGCTTTCTCACTTTATGAAATGCTGACTGAAACTTCACTGCCTAGCAAATCCTAACTTTGCTGAAAGAGTATTCTATCCCAGCTGCACTGTCTGCACGACTTTGAGTGATATAATTTTTAAAAGGCAGCAAAGATAAAAGAATCAAAGTAAACTAAATGCTGATTGGCCTCCTTACTCTTTTTTGGACCCCACACACACACACGGGAGCATAAAATATTTTAATTGGAAAAGAAAAAGGGTGGTGGAAGGGTAGATGGGTGAAAATTTGCTTTCAGCCAGAGTGAATTGTTAGTGTGGATGTACAGATGAGGTTTTTTATTTATTTATTTTATTTTGGTTTATTATTGTGCTTATTTATTTTGACTGCTTCTTAAGCTTCCTCCTTGCATCATTTGCCACTACTAGTACTAAACCATACACAGGATGCCATATGTTGGCCTAGCCTCTTCATTTTTACTGCATGGTAAATTTCTTATCTGATTGCATCATACCCCTAATTCCTTTTCATCCTAAGTCTCTTTCAACTTAGTTTCTTCCACCTAGTTTATAAAAATATCTTGGAGCTTATAAATAACTTCTGGATTTCTGTTCCTTAAGTACATAACCTTTGGAGGCATTAACCTTTACTTATCTTTTTTTTTTTTAAGGTCATCTCTGTAACCAGTAAAAGTTATTGGAAGCAATGTAACATGGTTCTGGCTGTTAATCACTCTTCCTACTATCAGATCATCAGGAAACTTTGACAACTTATCCTGCACACCCTTGTCAATGTTATTTCTGTGATCACCTCCTGTTTAAATTTAAGTAGCAGGTGTCCTCAGAAATGATCCCTGAGGGGGAACACCCTTAGGTGCACCATTCCACTTCTCTGTTTCACGATCAGCCCATTTTTATGTGAGACGTTTTTCTGATTTAATTATCATTAATTTAAATACTCTTAATTACTTCAGCTTGCTTAAACTTTTTTAACCATAAGCAAATTCTGTGTTAATTTCTGTCCCTTTCACCACAAGGATATTGCATACATTTCTGTGCATGAGAGTAAAGATGATGGCGAAGGTAAAGAAAGCCTGCACGAGAAGCATGCAAAAGTTTGATGAAATTTACCAGTAAAAGTACTTTGCTGTAATGGCATTTGTATTGTTGCTCGCTCAGTAAACAGATGGTGGGTGTTATCGGTCAGGAGTAGAAATTGAATCCCATGGGAGATTGAAACCCTCCCGAAGTGAGAGTTTCAACCTTCTTTCTTTGCAATCACTGGTGGACTAGTGGATAAATTGTTTATTAAGAAAAAAAAAAAAAAAAAAAGGCAAAGGAAGCTCACACGAGAAGAACGGCAAACTTCGAAAACATTTACCAGTGAAACTACGTTACGAACATTTTTTATGACGCTAGAACTTCCAATATGATTCTGTTCGTTATTAGTATTAGTAATGGCCGCATGGTGCAAGGAAGAATATGGCTTATGCTGCACCAGCCAAAAAAAAAAAAAAAAAAAAAACCGAATAAAATAAAAAAACAACTAATAATTAATAAAAGAAAAGGAAATTAAAGCTATCATCCTGTGTGTTTCCCTCACCCGAAGGTACTATTCAGATGACCTTTGAATTTCCCCAAACTGTCAGCTTCTACCACCCATATAGGCAACGTATTCTAGTAATTTATAACTTGCTGGCTAAAATAAAACTTCCTGCAGTCCAATCTAAACATCCCCCCCCCCCCGTAACTTGAATTTATGTCCCCCAGTTCTAGCATCATTTATAATCTTGAAAATTTTGTCCTCATTCATTTTACTGATACCTCTCAGAGCCTTAAACACCTCAATCAAATTTCCTCTAAGGTGTCTAGTTTCCAAACTCTGCAACCCACATATTCGAAATCTTTCTTCATAAGGACGCACTTTTACCGATCTCACCAGGCAAGTTACCCATCTTTGCACCCTTTCAAGAAGCTCAATGTCTTTCTTTAGGTGCGGTCTCCATACTTGAACCACAGTATTCCAAGTGTGGTCTAACAAAAGCCTTATATAATGGGATTATCACGTCCCTATCTCTACTTGCAAAAGTTCGATAGATCATGGATAGGACACCATGGGCCTTCCTTGCAACCTGTTTACAATGCTCAGAGAATTTCATGTCTGACAGTATCGTAACACTCAAGTCCCTTTCCTCCAGTACTGGGTTTAGTTGAACTCCACCAAGTGAATAAGTTATTTTGGGATTACTGTTTCCCATATGTACTACCTTACACTTTGTTGGATTAAAGCATTGCTGCCATTTTTCTGACCATTCCTGAAATCTATCTAGGTCTCTCTGAAGAAGCACAGCTTGACAGTGATCATTAACTACTCTACCAATTTTAACATCATCTGCAAATTTAGACATCACACCCTCTATCCCTTCATCAATGTCGTTTATGGAAATTAAAAAAAAAAACAGTGGTCCTAATACTGATTCTTGGGGAACTCCGCTTCTTACTTCAACCCAATCTGAGGAATAGCCATTTATCACAACCCTCTGCCTCCTGCCCTGAAGCCATCCTTCTATCCATCTAAGGATTTTCCCAGCCAACCTGTTCCAGCTTATAAAGCAACTGCTCATGTGGTACTGAGTCAGAAGCTTTGCTGAAATCTATATAAACAGTGTCGAAATTATTCCGTAAATCCAGCTCATGAGTGACCCTTTCAAAATAGCGAACCAGATTTGTTAAACATGATTTTCCCTTTACAAAACCATGCTGAGTATCCTTGAGAATTTCAGTTCTATCCAAATGATCCTAAATTCCACCCTTGATCATTGCCTCTATTTTTCCTACCACTGAAGTCAGACTGACAGGTCGATAATTTCCCCCTTCACTCTTAGAACCACCCTTATGTATGCGAGATACATTAGCACTTTTCCAATCCAACGGAATCTCTCCAGAGTCTAGTGATGCTCGCATAATTAGCCTCAGTGGTTCAATGAACTCACTTGCTGCCTCCCTTAAGATTATAGGGTACATTCCATCAACTCCAGGAGCCCTACTGGTCTGTAGGCTCGAAAGTTTTTTCATTAAATAATCTTGCGAAATTTCAATATCATTAATTACATATTTTTCAACTTCGCTCCCACAATTTTCCATTGCCACAAAAGGTTTTTCATTTGTAAATATAGCCGACCGGGCTAGCCGAGTGGGTAAAGTACCTGCCCGGCAACCCAAAGGTCGCGGGTTCGATTCCCGCCTCGGGCTTGGATCAAAGTACTGCAAAAACCTTGGGAGGTGCAATATGGCCACAGCAGCCGATGCGCCAACAACTACCAAATCAAAAAAAAAAAAAAAAAAAAATTTGTAAATATCGATGCAAAATAACTGTTGAGTTCATCTGCAACGGCAGCTGGTGTATTTAATACTATCCCCTTTCCCTTACGTAAAGGTCCGATCTGGTTTGTCCTGCTCTTAGCATTTATATATGTGAAGTATTCATTATCCCTCCTCTTTGCTCTGTTTGCTAGCAATTTCTCATTAACTGCCTTTGCCTGTCAAACCTTTTCTGTGGCTCTATTACAGATCATCTTGTAGCTGTTATAGGCTTCAGTACTTTTTATTGCTCTGTAACTTTCCATGCCACCTTTTTTTGCTCAAGTAATGTGGCAACTTCACTATTCATCCAACTTAGAACCCTACTCGTGGAGTATTTTTTTAATGGTAAATATGCATTCAAGACATATGCGATTAATGTTTTAAAAGCATACCACAGTTCAATTGTATTTGTTCTCTGTGCGATATCTACCCAGTTAATAGAGGCCATTTAGCACCTTAAGGCATTGTAATTTCCTTTACTGAAATTATAACCCATTTCTTTGCCTTTTACTACTGCTACCTCTCTCTTCATCATCCACCGTAGAACTCCATGATCACTTCCTGCTACTGTCAGCCCTGTTATGTCATCTGATTCATAGGTGATGATGAGGTCTAGGATATTCTTTTCTTTAGTACTTTCCCTGGCATGTTGATACAAATAACAGTCATCTAGTTGATTTAAAAATTTTGTTCCCCATGTCGAGTTTCCTTCCCACTTACTCCAATCAATTAGAGGCAAATTGAAATCACCCATAATAAGACATTGACACTAACTTGCCCATTCCATTTGCATGTAGAGGCTTTCGTCATAATCTTCACAATTACCTGGTCTGTAGATTACTCCTACTCGCATTATACCTTTGTTTCCAACTATCTCACACTATACAGATTCTATGCCAGCATGTGAAATGTCTGAATCCGAGAGCTATCATCGAACACAGGCTGCTTCTGATAAGAAGCATTACCCCACCATTCCTTCTATCTACCCTATCCTTCCAAATACATTATACAAACTGTACTGAAACTTTTCATCCCCTATTTCTGGGTGGCACCATGTTTCCGTAAGCCCTATTAAGTCCGCATTACTTGTTTTAACCAGCAGATCGAATTCACTCATTTTATTGACGACACTTCTAACATTGCTTTATAAACAATTAAGACTTGCTGTTCTTGTATATTTAACAACCCTTACACAACCTTTGAAGTTTTTTAGGCTCTCTTCCCTGGCATTAGCTACCCACTCACTTGAAACGTTTCTGCTCCTAGAACATCTAGATAATATGTCCAGTTGGGGAAACAGATAAGAATTCTTGAGGTATGTGCAAGAGTTACTTTGACCAATATTATCAGATAAACACGTGTCAGTATTTCCCACATACCCCCCCCCCCCAACTAGCAATTTCCCTGAACCTTTAAGGTGTCCTCAATAATACTGGCAAAAACTTTTGCACCGCCTTTGTTTAAGTGTATCCCATCTCTACAAAACAAATTCCTTCTACATACAAGTGTGGGCCAAGCTGATAGAAATTTTCCCCCAAACGCCTTGCAGAGTCTTTCAAGTCTCGAGTTAATCCACTAATCCCTCCTA